>NW_006238986.1:242465-254316 GCF_000226075.1 Solanum tuberosum | reverse complement strand
CCCCCCAACTTTCTTCTTTCTCTGACCCTCTTTTTTCTTCATCATCGAATTTACCTATCACATCCATTCTCCTCTTCCTCTTCTTCTTCTTCTCATTAATTTTCTAAACAAACCAGTCACCCCAATTTTCTAAAGTTTTCAGTTTTTAGGTTTTATAAATATTGAGATCATTATTTTGTTAGTTGGTTTCAAAGAGGAGATGTTGATAATGTGAATGGTGAGTATTGAAAAAATTTACAAGTCCATTAATGAATTTGAAAAAGCTTGAAGAATAACACATGTAAATTTGTAAAATTAATTAAAAATTGTGATTGAGGTTCATTGATTTTGCATTGGTGAACTTGTAGTTGATTTTATAAGTAAAATGGGGGAATTCTTTTCTTTTTTTTAAATCTATTTGGTATCAATTTGGTGCTCAATTTGTGACCAAATAGGAAGAAGATGGCTATTTGAAAATTTTAAAAAATTGTAAAATTGATCTATTTGATTTTTCTTAACACTTAATCACTTACGTGTCATTAAAAAATGACGTGAAATTTCACGTGCAAAATTGATGGGTGTAACTGTTTAGTTGACAAAAGTGATAAATACGAGGGTTCAATAGACAAAAGAAGTCAAGTAAAACAAATGGCTAAATAAAAGTCAGTTTGTCTATTGAACTCCACAACTAAGTTTATTGTTCACAAGATATTAATAAAACAAGATTTTTAATGTCAAATTATTTTTAAATATAAATAATGAACCATTTAAAAAAATAATAATATCATATAAAATAAAATAAAGAAGGTATTAAATCCAGCTTTTCTCAAGGAAGGTTTGAGCCCTTACTCTTGAAAACATCTTACCCTACTGTTTATTATAATTTAGATAATTGAGAGTTCAGAATTTAATTAATATATATAAATAAACTAGGTAAATTATTCGTGTTTTGCATGGGATTGAACTATTTTATTAAGCTTACTTATGATCATTCAGTAATATTTGTATTTTCGATACATACACTATATTGTCAAGACCATTTTATAATCTTAAGGCTAAGCGTTTTTCTGAAATCTTAAAGTGCTATATTTTTTTAATTTTCGTTTTTGTTATACAAAAATTATGAGTCATAGAGAGATTTTAAGTATAAGAAAGAAGTCTAAGAAAATCTCCATGGAAATAGTTGGTCAGAAGTAATGAAATTTTCTAAATTTCAAGAAGTTATAAAGAACAACGCATCAGACATTAAAGAAGAGACCAAAAAGTCTTGAACAACAACACTACCAAGTAAAGTGGAACATCACGTCCATACAAGAACATAATTAACTAAATTTAAATGGAGTACCTTCAGCTCCTTTCTTATGAACCTCCATATCAATCTTTTTTTTTATTTATATTGTGTTGTATTATATATATGTTAAAAATGACCCTAAAATTGTCAGTATCATAAATATTTTTCCTCATTGTCTCAGAATAGTCATTACTATTGCCAGGATTGAGAAAAGAAATAGGGGAAAAACTTTTACTTGGAGAGTTTTGGAAGGAACTGATAATAAATCAATCTTTTTTTCGAGCCTTTGTATCTGTGTTTTTCTTCATTATCTACTGGAAAATAATTCAGTAATTTTCTCCAACAAAGATGATAATATGTATACCTCAATCCATACAAAATGTTTGTATGTAAGAAAAAACAATCAAATTAATATACTAACTGTGGCAAGCAAAAGAGCAATATGTTTGGTTCTTTTAACAAACATCATCATTGGTTCCATATTAGTTATCACATATTTATTGTTGTATGCTATCAAATATAACACAATCCACAAGCAATTTTCCCAAAAAATATATGAAGAAGCTTGTAGAAAGGGACAAATGAGAAGATAAATTTTCAATCATCCTCACTGGAATTGTTAACAGAGTTCGAAAAAAGTCACCAAAATAGCAAAAAGAAATTGCAAGAGATACATGAATCACTATGACTTACGGCAAAATATTAAGCTTCATGAAATAGGAGGAAGAAAACTTTGAGAAATGGAACACACTTCATAAGAAGTTTAATTAATGTATATGAATTCGACTCCCCTATAGCAAAAAAAAACTACAAATAATAGTGGCAGAAATAAAAGTTATGTTTACTAAAGAGCCAAATGTAATGAATTCAACCATTTCAGCAGCGTTATGAGTTGTGGACTGAGAGGTGCAAGAGTAGTAATGCCGTATTGCAATTAAAATCATTTTTCTTTGTTTATATGAAGAAACATGTAGAAAGGAACAAAAAAGAATATCAATTTTCAATCATCATTGCTAAAAATTTTAACAGAGTAAAAAAAAAGGAAAAATTGTATGAAATAACAAACTATTAAGTCAAATTAAATGCTATAGTCATAGTTTATTTTATTTGTAATTCGCAGCAAACATCCCATTTTTTTGCCATTTGGTTTGGTATACAATTAGCCATTTTCGGTATACAATTACTCATTCGATATACAAATGTATAAAATGCGTTTGTGTTTGTATAAATCGAGAGAAAAGTGTATATACAAATACAAATACATATGTTTTCGTCTTATACACTTATAATTATACAAATATATATCTTATTATACAAATTACAATGTATAAATGAATTTATACAAAACTGAGCAATTTGTATAAAATTGGATGAATCTAGTGAATTATACAAATCAAAAGCTCCATAGTAAACATAAAATTTTCTATGGAACGCAATTATGCAAACTATAGATATAACATACAAATATGATTTTTATGTTTGCTATATGTGAAAGTTGCTAAAAAAAAAATCACCAAGATAGCAAAAAGAAATTGCCATAGTAACATGAATCACTATGACTTATAGTAAAGATTAAGCTCCATGAAATAGGAGGAAGAAAACTTTGAGGAATGAACAAACTTCATAAGAAGCTTAATTAATGAATTTGAATTTGACTACCTTACGGCGGAAATAAATCTACAAATAATAGTGATAGGAAATCCCTCTATTTATAGACAACAAATTATAGTGTGAACAAATGCTTATTATGCCTTGTTAAAAAAGTCACAAATCATTGAAAAAGTTACCACCCTTCGAAAAGGTCACAACGTTTCATAAAAGTCACATTTTTTCATAAAAGTTGCAACTCTTCATAAAATTCATAACTTTTTAGAAAATTCATAACTTTTCATAAAAATCACAACTTTTCATTTATTGTATTTAAATTTTTATAATATTAGACTATTTTTTTTTTGTAGAAATAAAAGTTAAGCAGATAGTGCGACAATGAAATACGAAACTAGCTTGAAACGCAAGCATGCGGGTGGGCTAGAGGGAAGTCAAAAAAGAAACACTCCACCGTGTTTTATTATTATTATTTTTTGAAAAGAACAAATTTGGATTCTTTTTGGAAAAAAGAAGAAGAAGAAGTTAAGGCTGAAATTTGGATTCTACCCCCACCGTTCATATTTACTCAACACATTTATTAAGAAAATAATAATTCCTATAATGTATTTATTATTTTATTCCTATTAATTGATAGAATTTTAAAATTAATTTACTCATTAAAAATATTCTATCTTTTAAAAAAAAATATTAATCTTCTAAATAAATTGAGGGTATAACATATAAAAAATATTGTCTTTTCTTAATTTGTAAAAAATGACAAATACTCCCCCGTCCAACAATAACTGTCCACTATACTAAAAATAATTATCCAACAATACTTGTCCAGTTTTGAAAATCAAGAGATAATTTACCCTCTTTTTTTTTTTTAATCTATTTTACCTTTGCAATTAAATATTATTTACTATCTAATATATTTTGTAAAACATTAAATTAAATAAAGTCAAAAGACAATATAGTAATATTATCCTTATTATTTATTACTTTTTAATAACTATGTCAAATCAATAGTGAACAATTGAATAAAATAAATAAAAAGAAATAAATTAAAAAAATCAAAATTGAACCAGTAAAAAGAAAAGTGTCCGGAGGACTATTTTGGTCCAATTTGTTTGCGGAGGAAACGCAAGTGGGATCGTCTGCCCTTACTTTTCCTCTAACGCCACACATTGGAAAAGTGCATATATTCACTATATTATTGTTTTGTTCATACAATTCTCTCTCTGCACTCTGCACTTCGCTTTTTTCCCAACTTATCTTTGTTGAAGCGCCATTTTAGCTGCGTTAAGGTAATTGTTTTCTTCCTCTCTTTTTTTTTTGTAAGCTGTGGAGTTGTGTTTGTGATTTGAATTTAGGGTTCTCTCTTATCCTGTAGCACACATGCAACTCAATTCTGCTTTCTCTTCCATTTTTCTGCTCTTTTCTTTGCCTGCCTGACAATCCTAGCCCAAAAACAGATTAAAAAAGTTTTCTCTAAGAAAATAGATTTGAAGGCAATGACCCAAAAATGTTTGATCTTATATCTAAATTATATTTTGATTATCATTTGTTTTTTCAATTCGAATAATGTTATTTTATTGATTTTAGTTTTGAAAACTTTTTCAATTGAGTATAACAACTTAGCCAATGGAGGAGGGTAGTGTATAAAGAAACTGTTTTAGAAAGATCACTATTTAAGTTATTCTATAATCAATATAAACATTTAAAAATAGAATTAAGACTTCACAGGGTTGAATATGCCTAATTAAAGTATTATTTTCTAGTTGTGCTTCTGTTGTCACTTTTTTGCTCCAAAAATAGGTTTAAACCACAAATATCATAGTGATTATCATGCTTTAAAAGACATTTAAGTTTAAGAGAATGCCATTTCAATTGTAATAATTTTATTATTTGATTAGCTTGAGCTTGAAAAATGTTTAACTCAAAGAATTGAAGAACATCTTACAAAGCCAAAGTTCGAAGAAGATTGGTTCAAGTTGAAGTGAATTAGACAAAATTAAGTAGGAAGTAATTTCAAAATTTATTGCCTACACTCTCAACCATAGTTACATCAATCATATTTTTAAAAAGTGGCATAAACTTTGGAAATATGCGTGTAATGATTGGTAGAAGTTATCTAAATGCCAATGGCCAATATTTTGTTGTTTAGCTCAATTCCTTGTCCTGTTAGGATGTTTTTAGAGGTAATCAAGGTGATCCTTACATGTTTAGTTTCACAAATACTCTAAACCTCGAGTGCTCACCTGATACCAATTCCTTTGACCTGGATTGTCAGTAGTAAGATCATATGGCAACTGGTATAGCTTCAGGAAGCGGACAATTATATTTGAGGGAGCCTGTCTATCGGAGGAATAGCTATGGAAAAGCTCAGTGTCATTCCACTGTGATCCTGAGCGGCATGCAAAACCAAATCCATTGGTATGTATTAGGATGATGCTTCTTCACCTATTTCTCTATTTTTCCCTGGTATATTATCTTATTTGTAGTACCCCTTCTCCTCTCTTCTCGGCGAACAATAATTTATTTTGGAGTTCTTAAGATGTTATTAACTTGTAATGGTGATATTCATTCACGTGTTATCTGTAGGACTATTTATCCTCAAATAAGAACTTACTGAAAAGGAATCTTTGTTTACGTGTTTAGGGGTAAACCAGTAATATATTTTTCATGAGGTGACAGAATCCTAGAAGTTTCGTTTTTCGAGTCATTTCCTGATTCCTCAGAAAAGAGAAAGGTTATTATGTTCATTTTCTGGAAAAGGTTATTATGTCTATTTTCTGGTTGTGACCATGTGCTAATTAAAATTTTCAGGTCTTCTTGGATTTCCAAACTATTACAAGTTGATAGAAGTAACTATTCACAATGTCAAGTGAAAACAAACCGGAAGTTTCACAGAGGAACAATCAAATCATGCCAGAGAGAAGGCTCAACTAGGTATTTTGATTTTGCTGTGATTGGTAGTGGCATTGCTGGCCTTCGATATGCTCTTGAGGTTGCCAAACATGGAACTGTGGCTGTGATAACCAAGGCCGAGCCTCATGAGAGTAACACTAACTATGCTCAAGGTGGTGTAAGTGCCGTGCTCTGCCCTAAGGATTCAGTGGAGAGCCACATGCAAGATACAATTGTGGCAGGTGCTTACCTCTGTGATGAGGAGACTGTTAGAGTAAGTCCACAGAATATTATAGTCTCTTCAGTTCCGTAAAGCAGTTGCCAGTTTTTCAGCTTTTTTCTCTTTGGAGACTATTTCCCTTTTCTTTTCCAATTTTATTCCCAGACAACTTGGTTGGATGAATAGGAAAGTTCTCGATCTATCTTTCAGGTTGAAACCAAAGGAATTTTCTGTTTAGGCGGCTTTTGCCGCAGGATGTAGAACTGCCAAAAATTAGAAAAGAGTAAGAGCAATGGGGGCAGTTAGGTTTTTTTCAATTTGAAGTTGAAGTGCCAGAAAGCAATAATACAATAAAGGCTCTATGCCAGATTGTTGACTTCTGTATTTGAACATTTGGAGAAGAGAGTGTGAAGGTGACATGCAAGAAGGAAGAAATAAGAATAAAACTGGAAGTGAACTTGTATTGTCTTTTGGTTTGATAGTGGGATTTCATTTAATTTGTACCATATGCTTTTTGCTTTTTGTTTTTTAATGAGAACACACAAAGGTACATTAGCACTTCCCTAAATCAACATCAATTTTTTAAGGGTCACCAATTAGTTTGCTCTATGCTATCTTTGTTTATCTTCTCTATAAATATATACTGGCTTCAAGGAAGTTTTATGTTGTGCTTGATTGGTGGGACATCACAACTGATATCTTCTTCTCGGTCGGGAAAAAACTTGATTCATATAGTTGTGCTTCTTATGCAATCAATGTTCTAAATGAAACTTACAAAATGACTGATTTATTACTCCAAAATATTGTTTTTAGTTTACTCTTTTAAAATTTTCATTCTTTTAAAGTGCATCTCCATTCTCCAGGTTGTGTGTACTGAAGGACCTGAGAGAATTAAAGAACTGATTGCTATGGGTGCTTCGTTCGATCATGGGGAGGATGGCAATCTGCATCTAGCCAGGGAAGGGGGCCACTCCCATCGCCGAATTGTCCATGCTGCTGATATGACAGGCAGAGAGATAGGAAGGGCCCTATTAGAGGCAGTTGTTAAGGATCCTAATATATATGTGTTTCAACACCATTTTGCTATAGATTTGTTGACCACTCAGGTAAGTTTATTCCTTGATAACAACTGTTTGCATTGGTTATTATGGAGAAAAAATTTTCTGCTTTAGCATCAATTTGGTCCAAAATGAAGGGTTGTTGCTTTAATCTAATTAAACTTGGCATTAGTCTTTTGCTTATGTTCTTTATACAAATATTGCTTATGCGAATTTTTAGCACTTGCTTATAGTTGGTCAAAACTTAAGGAATGTACCGTAGTAGATATGATTAAGCAAACAGTGCAATGCAAGTGAATGACAAATTGAACATGATGATAGTTGTGTAAAGTTGGCAATTGAATTGTTCAATAAGGATTTTTTTGAGAAAGGGTGAACTGTTCGATAAGTCATAAATATTTGCTAATGTTAATTCGTATGCCAAATGCAGGATGGTTCTGACATAATTTGTCACGGCATTGATACTATAAACACGGAAACACAGGAGGTAAGTACAGTTGTTTTCACTCATGTTCACCTCCATGATTTGCACGTTTCCTCAAAATGTTATAAATTGATTTCTTAGGCTTCTGTGCTCTTACTTTGAGTTTGTAGGTCATAAGATTCATTTCAAAAGTGACTTTACTGGCATCAGGTGGAGCTGGACATATCTATCCAAGTACTACCAATCCGCCGGTATGGGTTTCAATATCTTCTCCTCCAAAATGTTGTTAATTTTAGTAATGTCACTCCGTATAATCGGAGTCCTAAACAGTGATATGGAAGGAGAAGGTGTGGAAGGGAATCCCTTCCTTGGTGCAAGGTGGCTAATACTTACTTTTTTACCATATGCTAGCATGCTTTTTCTACCCACAAAGGGTTGGGGTAAGGTCTGCGTATATCTTACCCTCCCCAGACTCCACTCGTGGGATTCACTGGGACTGGGTAAGTTGTTGACTAGCATGCTTTTGCAGTTCATTGTATAAGCTTGATCTCAAAGTGTCTTTTGTAATTCATAAGGATCTTATTAATTGACATTGATACAAACAACATTCCATAGAGTATTAATTTTTCTACCCTATAGCAATTGCATGTTAAGCTAATGTGCAATTAGAAATAAGAGCTCGCTGCCTTAAATGCCCAAAAAAAGAAGAGGAAAAGATATAAAGAAAAAACATATGATCTGGGTAGGAATACAGAGTGATCATTTGCTTGGAAGTGTAGATTCTTATCTCATATATAATGAAGATAATAAATTCTTAACCAATTGTTTCTGTACAATAAAAGCAAGACACAATGTTCAAAGTTGTACTAACCTGGGTTAGGCATCTGCTATTGCGCTATTTGCCCATTATCTTTTTTTTTTTGAGAAACTACTTGGTGGTGGGGCCAGTTCTATTTTTATATTAAATCATTTGTGCCTTTAGTATTGAATGGAAAAGTTTAACTTTGTCAAATGTGGACATGTTTAAAGTTCTAATTCATATTGATATGATGGTTGTAGGTTGCCACTGGAGATGGAATGGCTATGGCTCATCGAGCTCAAGCTGTAATTTCCAACATGGAGTAAGTAATCCTCTGCGTTGCATTCTTGTTATAGCATATTTCTACCTGCTTTAGTGAGCTGTGTTGTAAAATCTGCTAATCTAGATTTCATCCATCTTTAGCCTTCTTGATTTTTGCATCTTGTTCTGCATTCATTCAGAATTTGCACTTTTGACTAAATATGCGAGGGTGTGTTCAAATGTTGTGCGGCATACATTGGATATGCAACTTGAACTTTTCAGGATAAAGACATCAAATTTTCTTCATTGGGGGATTAATTGATGTAGAAAAGATTTATAGACTAGCAGTCGGTTCTCTAATTGATTGTCCTCCTTTGATCATTTTTTGGATGGTAGACAAGTCTTTGTTTGTGAGGTTGATGGATTATCTCCGAAGGTTGCGTTGGGGGATTTAATTGATGTAGAAAGGGCTATGCAAATTAAATTTTTCAGGAAGAAGGGCATCAAATTCTTAATTGGGGGATTAATTGATGTAAAAAAGATTTCTAGACTCGCAGCTCTCTAATTGATGGTCTTCCTTTGATCATCTTTTGGATGGTAGACAGGTCTTTTTTTGCGAGGTTGATGAACTATTCTCGAAGATTGCATTAATAATTACAATTCTCTGACTTGTGTTGCCAGGTTTGTGCAATTCCACCCGACTGCCTTGGCTGATGAAGGCCTTCCCATCAGACCATCAAATGCCAGAGAGAATGCTTTTCTGATAACTGAAGCTGTCAGAGGTGATGGAGGCATCCTTTACAACTTAGACATGGAGAGATTTATGCCATCGTATGATGAAAGAGCAGAGCTCGCCCCGAGAGATGTGGTAGCAAGAAGTATTGATGACCAGCTCAAAAAGCGTGGTGAAGAGTATGTTCTTCTTGATATCAGTCACAAGCCCACAGAGAAGATTCTTTCTCATTTTCCTAATATAGCTGCTGAGTGTCTCCGCTATGGGTTAGACATAACACAGCAGCCGATTCCAGTGGTTCCCGCAGCTCACTACATGTGTGGTGGAGTCCGTGCTGGGCTTGAAGGTGAGACTAATGTACAAGGTCTTTATGTGGCAGGTGAAGTTGCATGTACTGGTTTGCATGGTGCAAACCGACTTGCTAGCAACTCCTTGGCTGAAGCACTAGTGTTTGCACGAAGAGCTGTACAGCCTTCAATTGATCACATGAACATATCTAAAATTGATCACAGTGCTTCAAGTTGGTGGCCGCGGCCTGTAGCCCCCTTGTTACTAGGGGATACAGTACTTAACAAAGTCATTCGGCAGACAAGGGAAGTGAGGAAAGAACTGCAGTCAATCATGTGGGAATACGTTGGCATTGTAAGGTCTACCTCACGACTAACCCTTGCAGAGACGAGAATCATAGAGTTGGAGTTGAAATGGGAAAGATACCTATTTCAGCATGGCTGGGAACCAACTATGGTTGGTTTAGAGGCTTGCGAGATGAGGAATCTCTTCTGTTGTGCCAAGCTGGTTGTTAGCAGTGCCCTTTCCCGACATGAGAGTCGTGGGCTTCATTATACCATTGACTTTCCTCACGTCGAGGAAAGCAAGAGGCTGCCAACGGTAATTTTTCCTTCACAGCTAAATAGCTCATGGAGCTCGCGGCAATTACATAAGCAGCAGATATGTTAGATTCTTCCTGCCATTACTTTTGGAGCAGGGTGAAGTCATTCTTTGATGAAGTATTATTACTAATTATATGGTTATACTAAATTATACAAGCCAGAATAGAGGAACTTGGGCACACTGAAGTTCAATTTTTCAGGCCTTTTTGTTAAATAATTGTGCATTGTTAACTTGTAATCTATAATTTAGAAGTTATGAAAAATCACCAGTTGTCTTTGTCATCTCCATTGACAAAAAAATTGCACACTTTGAATTGATGTTTAATTTTTGCTATTTATTTATTGAACTTATGACTAGTGGAGTAGTGGGGAATAAGTTTCGTAGAAATTGAAGTCTTAGATCTGACATAATTTGTCAAATATTATGATATAGAAATATAAAGTTATGTCCTATGAAAAAAGTTATTTTTATTAAGAGAGGGGAAAATGGCAAATTTACAAAACAATCCTCTAACTTGCTCTCACTTTTCATTTTACCACTTTATCTCAATCTTGTTCTATTTTAATCCTTCAATTTCGTTTTTTATGTATCATTTAAACATAAAATACTAATTTTATGATTTTTTTATTTTTTTTATTTATAGTCTTCAATTGCAATTTTGTGTTTTAAAAACTGACATCCGCCTGTTAGTGTTTGAAAAAAAATTCAAAAATGGAAGAACGAACATCAATTGTTTTTTTAATAGTAATTTATGTTTAAGAGTTTTCTGCATTTTGTGTGAAAAATAATCGACGAAAGTGCGTCGATTTTCTTTCTTAAAAATACATTGACAATCGACCTGTCGAATTCTAGCATTTTCAATAGTGTTATTAGGAATGAACAAGAGTTTTTTTTTTACTTATATTGAATATGAGTTATTTTTACCCATATAAAGTTGAATTAAAAATTAGAAAGTGAGTATTTGAGTTAAATTCAAAGAGTCGAGATGATATGAAAAATACACGGCACTGACTCAAATGCTCACTTTCTAATTATTAATTCAACTCAATACGGATAAAAAAATCCAACTTCAAAAAAAATAATTAAAAGGATTATGTTCATTGCTAATAAAACTATTAAAAAAGCTAAACTTTGACTGTTTCCGTCAAATTGTGAATGGTTTTTTTTTTTTAAAAAAAAGAAAATTGACGCACTTTCATCGGTTATTTTTCGCACAAATATACAGAGAAACTCTAAAAAAATATTGTTTTTTAAAAAAACTCGATGTTCGTCTGTCAATTTTTATTTTTACGAAAATTAACAAATGGGCATCGATTTTGAAATACAAAACTGCAAGTGAAGTGTATAAATAAAAATAATGAAACATAGAAAATACTCTCTCTATTTAAAAAAGAATGACTTATTTTCCTTTTTAGTTTATTTAAAAAAGAATGACTCATTTTCTTGAGATAAACACTTAAGGGGTCATTTGGTAGAGTGTATAAGAATAATGCTGAATATGATGTATTAGTAATGCTTGCATTAGTTATGCTTGCATTATTTCTTATACATTGTTTGGTTTGATGTATTGGAAATAGCAAGCCTTGTATAAAGACTATTAAAAAATATTTGTTTACAAAAATACCCCCACATTATTATTATTATAATTAATATTATTATAATTATTATTATTATAATTATAATTATAATAATAATAAT
>NW_006238986.1:224825-238338 GCF_000226075.1 Solanum tuberosum | reverse complement strand
TAATAATAATAATAATTATTATTATTATATTTATTATTATTATTATTAGGCTTAGAGGGTAGTTTTGTCATTAGTTAATCTAATGCATGCATTAAAACCATTGCATTGCTAATACCTAGAAATCCATGATATTAGCAATACACACCTTAATACACAATAGAGTGTATAACTAATGCAAGCATTAGTTATACATAGGTTGGAAAATAGTACCAAACAAGGTACTAGTAATACACAATGCTAATGCATGCGTTATTTTTCCTAATACACTCTACCAAACGACCTCTTAGAAAGTCACTCAACTTAGGGTAGTTTATTTAGAAAGTCACTCAACTTTGTTGTATAACCCAAAAGTCACTCAACTTAAGATAATTTACTTAAAAAGTCACTCTATTATTGGTATTTTACCTAAAAAGTCACTCAACCAATTTATATAACTTTTTACTAAATATTATTGAAATAAAATTTTTCTTAAAAGCTAAATTGTTAATTAAAAACAATAAAATACCCATTTAAGTATTTTGTTGACCCACCCCACTTAACCCCACCAATCCAAATGGGTTCTCAGAGCCCATTTGAATTAGCTTAAAAGAGTAGCTTTTAAGTCAAAAAAAATAAAATGGGGGAGACTTATTTTTGGTTTTTGACTTAAATCACTTTTAAGTCAAAAAATAAAAAGTGGGAGAGACTTACTTTTGGTTTTTGACTTATTCTTTTAAGTCATTTTTTACTTTGCCAAACACTTCCTAATTTATTTTAAGTTATTTTTAAATATTTGTCAAACATTTACAGAAATAAAAGACTGACTTAAAATTAAATTTGATCAATTTTTAATCCAATCCAAACACCCACTGAGTCTCAAAGTTTGATAACATGGAGAAATGCAAATCTCTTAACAAAGAAAGCCTAGAAAGTAATACATGTCTATCAATAAAATTTTCATTTATCCGTGACCCAAGTATATGTAGCAATCCATTCTAAAAATCTTTTCATTACCTTTTATGGAAAAAAGATCCCAAAAAAAAAAGATTGTATTGTACGAAATAACATAATGAAAAACACAATCCATAAAATATTATCAAAGAATATTATTTAAAGAGTTGGAATAGAAATTTTCAGGGGAGCAACACGATAATAACTTTTAAAAACCTTAAGGAAAAAGTAGCTAGGAGAATTTTCACAAATAGCTATTATAATAAATTTAATTATGCTTCGTAACTATAGTTTGTATATTTACGGGATGTAGCTACAGTTTAACTGTCTTGTTTATATAATTAGCAGGTACGTTTGTTTAATTGAACTATTTTTTTTATAAACTCGAAATAACGATTTTATACGAACACAAATATCTGAACTTTAAACAATTATACAAATTATATTATACAAAATTACATTATACAAAAGTTATACAAATTCTGAATTATACAAACATGCGAATTATACAAACTCGAAATCCCAGCCTATGTAATCATCACTGAATGTTGGTCGCGAATGGTAATCAACTAAAAGTCTAAAACTATATATAACTATGATGACTAATTAACTAGTATATATTTGCTTAACCATATAATTTTTCCTAGATAAAATCATACAAATTAAATACCAATGCAACTACAATTATTTTTATTATTATCTTTAATTAATTAATGATCAAAGTTGAAACATTTTCTCTTCTTTTTTGTTCCCTAATAAAAGAAGAGTTCATGATGCTTTAATTTAGCCTTTGAGCAGCTTCTATTAGAGACATCAGCATGAGGTCCTCCAAATTAATGAATGCTATATGAGTCTTCATTCTCCAATTTAAAGTAATGTTTTTTTGTTGAACATGTGCCTACAAAATAGGTCAAATAGAGAAAAATCTAATAGTCATCCAAATGAATGAATGCTATACAAGTCTTCATTCTTCAATTTAAAGTAATGTTTTTTGTTGAACATGTGCCTACAAAATAGGTCAAATAGAGAAAAATCCAATAGTCTACCTAGAATAAGAATGGCTAACTAAATTTAATAATTGTAGCATATGCAAGACTACAAGACATGGCCCAGAATTTCATTTTGCCTGATAAATCCAAGACATAAACCATGAATGCCTTTGCCAAGCTCTATGAGCCAAGTATTTTGTGCCTAGGTGTGTAAGTTTCGATAAAACAGATAAATTGAATCGAAAAAAATATTATTGATTTTATTAGTATACTCAAACGGTTTTGTATGTTTATATTAGCCTATCGGTTGGATTTTTTTTTTTTGGGAGTTATTTAATAGTTGTATCGATAGACCAATAAGGTTATTATGTCAAATTTATACTTTTGTCAAATTGAATTATTTAAAAGTGGCTTTAGAATTAGAAGTATATGAACTAGGTTTTGTAATTCTAAAGACACCTCTAAATATTCAAATTGTCAAAAGGTAAATTTTCAATAATACATTGGAGTTTGTTATATAATTAAAAAGATTTATAGTTCATAAGTTATTTGAGATTTTCCCCAATTAATAATTGTATTGTTATTTCTCTGGATAAAGGCAAGTGAAATCCATCATATTATGTGGGGGTGTCAATAGGACGGTTTGGTCGGTTATTTTAATTTTTTTTTATAGCATCCCACTTTTATAGTATTTTATAATGCATAACTAAAATTAGATTTTTTTAAATCATGTCAATCATATCAGTTTCTCTTCGGTATCGATACAGTTCGGTTAATCTTCAATGTTTTTTACTTTTAAAATACCACCTCAAAATATACTATTCTCAAAATATTTCTTTTTGCAAGTATGTTCTTGAAGAAGAACTTCAATATAATTTTTCACCAAGAAATCAAGAATGTAAAATCTTGTAGCCGTATTGTTTGATCTTAAATATTTAATATGGGTGCTTGCATAGGTTTGACCGTATTGTTTGATATAGTATCTATTATAGTATCTTTTAATTTTAAACATAATTAAGTAAATGCTAATTAAGAGCAAAGACCTAAAGTCGTCCAGTCACCATAGGCCTATGACTTAGATTATATTTATATTTGAAAATATTATAAAATATATTTATATATTAAATTTAATATATCGTTAATATAAAAAATATATTTACGATTATTCGGTTCGGTTCGAAAATTTTTCAGATTTATTTTATAAATTAAAAAGACCTACCCTATTGTTCTGGACAGTTATATACTAATTAAATAAAAGTCTAGGATTTTATTGAAATAATTATATAAATTGATTTAGTTCGATTAGATTCGGTAGATTTTGAACATTCTTTTGACCCCCCTAATATTGTGTACCATACATATAGAAGCACCTTAGTTTTTTATAGCACTTCAATTAGACTGAAAGTAAAATTAAGGAAGGGGCTTAGTCTAAATTAATGCTAAAATGGTTTTGCATTAGTTTTTTTGTTGAGATAACACATATTAATATGGATGTTGAAGACAATTAAATTTGCTTAGAGGTTAACATTATTAAAAAACATGTGCATATTAACAAATGGAAACAATAAAGGAAAGGAAAAAAATCCAGAGTAGGTTAGTTATTGGCCCTCAATAACAAATATCTAATTGGTTTAATTATTGATATAGCGTGTTTATATATCAAAAATATACAAAATTCTAATATGGATGATTTAAATAATTATTATAATGATAAAGTTACCAAAATTATTACATTAAAAATAATTGAATTTTATCCATTGTAATGTAAAGTCACCAAATCACTAATTTATCATATTAAAACAACTAAACTTTACTTATTATAACAAAGTTTTGTATGTTTCCAAATGAAAAAAATAAAGTTGAAAATGAAACTTCTATTATTTAGAACCACATATAGCAGCCACATTGTATACATGTCTCTCATTGAAGAAGTTTTTATTTTTCTTTTTTGCAGCTTTTGAATGAAAAAAGATTAAAGACTCTTGTAGGTATTAGTATTATTATGTTTCTTGTTGGAAAAAAAAAGGTGAATATATTTGGATATAAATACATATACATGATACAAAAATAAGAAGAGACACATATATACAAGTTGCAAGGGGACATAATCATTTTTTCCTTCTTCATCATTTCTCATAAGTTAGGCCAACAGAGAGATTCTGTTCATATTCCAAGTCTTAGTTCAATGCATTTGGCCTTTGACAATCAGTTTGTTCAACTGAACTCAATATTTTAACAATTAATATATATAGGGTAGAGCTAATAAAGGTTGAGGGGTTCATTTGAATCCTCTTCGAAAAGGATTACTCTCACCATTTCAATTCATGTGATACATTTCGGTTTCGAGATCGTTAATATAAAAAATATATTTACGATTATTCGGTTCGGTTCGAAAATTTTTCAGATTTATTTTATAAATTAAAAAGACCTACCCTATTGTTCTGGACAGTTATATACTAATTAAATAAAAGTCTAGGATTTTATTGAAATAATTATATAAATTGATTTAGTTCGATTAGATTCGGTAGATTTTGAACATTCTTTTGACCCCCCTAATATTGTGTACCATACATATAGAAGCACCTTAGTTTTTTATAGCACTTCAATTAGACTGAAAGTAAAATTAAGGAAGGGGCTTAGTCTAAATTAATGCTAAAATGGTTTTGCATTAGTTTTTTTGTTGAGATAACACATATTAATATGGATGTTGAAGACAATTAAATTTGCTTAGAGGTTAACATTATTAAAAAACATGTGCATATTAACAAATGGAAACAATAAAGGAAAGGAAAAAAATCCAGAGTAGGTTAGTTATTGGCCCTCAATAACAAATATCTAATTGGTTTAATTATTGATATAGCGTGTTTATATATCAAAAATATACAAAATTCTAATATGGATGATTTAAATAATTATTATAATGATAAAGTTACCAAAATTATTACATTAAAAATAATTGAATTTTATCCATTGTAATGTAAAGTCACCAAATCACTAATTTATCATATTAAAACAACTAAACTTTACTTATTATAACAAAGTTTTGTATGTTTCCAAATGAAAAAAATAAAGTTGAAAATGAAACTTCTATTATTTAGAACCACATATAGCAGCCACATTGTATACATGTCTCTCATTGAAGAAGTTTTTATTTTTCTTTTTTGCAGCTTTTGAATGAAAAAAGATTAAAGACTCTTGTAGGTATTAGTATTATTATGTTTCTTGTTGGAAAAAAAAAGGTGAATATATTTGGATATAAATACATATACATGATACAAAAATAAGAAGAGACACATATATACAAGTTGCAAGGGGACATAATCATTTTTTCCTTCTTCATCATTTCTCATAAGTTAGGCCAACAGAGAGATTCTGTTCATATTCCAAGTCTTAGTTCAATGCATTTGGCCTTTGACAATCAGTTTGTTCAACTGAACTCAATATTTTAACAATTAATATATATAGGGTAGAGCTAATAAAGGTTGAGGGGTTCATTTGAATCCTCTTCGAAAAGGATTACTCTCACCATTTCAATTCATGTGATACATTTCGGTTTCGAGATTCAAACGAATCTATTTTTACCATAAATTTTTTATATATCTTTTAAATATCTTGGATTGTCAATTATTGTGACTTATAGTACTTTTATGTAGTTTACAAATATATAAATTTTATTTCAAAAAATTGAAGATTTTATGTGCAAATTTCCGATCAAACTTAAACTGTTTGACTCTTGAAAATTGAAATGTGTCACATTAATTGGGATAGAGGGAGTACATCATTTATACTTGATCAAAATTATTTTTTACCTATATATAACAAATGTTGAACCCTTTTGAACCTTTTCGTGTGTTTACTTTTTATATTTTGAAACCCCATAATGAATATTTTAGCTCTGTGTGTCGCCATCGGATATATATATATGTATATATATATATTTAAAGGTTGATTCCTCTAATTGAAAATATGTGTCAATTCCAAGTCTCTAATAATCTCTAAAAAAAATTAAAGAAGTATTAAAAATACTCCTAAATTTGACGAGAACTATTAATTTCATTTCCGAACTATATTAACAGCTTTAAAAACAATCATCTATTATTATTATTAATCCTCCTTTTGGTCGGATGGATCATGAAATTAAAGATTGACTTTTTAACTTTTTCTTGCCCTTGTCGTTATGAATAATGCTTGATTGAGAAAACACTATTGGACAAAGTTTCATTTGCTAGACAAAAAAGGAATAATGTTTTGAAAATTATTGAGATGTGGAAGTTGATGGACCTCTTATTTTTCTTTGTAAGAGATCAAGTATTATACTTATACATTGATTTGTCTCTACTTTTCCCCTTTTATTGTCTTATCTTGACAATGAAATTTGCATGCATATTGTCGATCCAACATTTTCTTGTACTACTACTTTCTACAATTCCAAGGGTCTTTATATCTTTTATTTTCACTCTATATGTATTTATTTGTCTTCTCCAACGCATATATATCCGTATAACAATAATATATTTAATTAGTGAAATTTTATAGATGGGGTTTGAAAAGATAGAGTATATACAGATCATACCCTTACCTCGTGAAGGTAATAAGGAGACTATTTTTGAAGGACTCTTAGCTCGAGTACTACAACATACTAAATAGGTATGAAAAAGGAAAAACAGGAGTGGAGAAATGAATCAACTACTAATAAAGATGCGGTATTAATCACAGATTAATGCGTTAACCTAAACACAATAAACAACTAGTGATATTGAAATAAAAAACAAAACACTATAAAAATAAGACTAAACCCTTCAAAAATCAAGACAACGCTCGATACCTACTGACATTTTACCTTATACTTAAACCAAATAAAATATTACAAGAAGTTAAAAACAACAACAATGTACATTTATGATGTCATGCAATTATGGGGTAAATAAATTTGGTTCTCACTTGATGATCATATTCATCATCAGCTAGGATAATTTTCTTTGTTGTTGTTTTTCCCAGAAAAAGTAGGACTGCCCAGAAATGTCAGTGGGCCAAACCATCCGGTACATTACTCTTTCCGTCTCAATTTATAAAAGTTAGTTTAACTTGACACAAAATCTGAAAAAGAAAAAAAATAAATTAAAACTTGTGGTCTAAAATAGGTCATATATATATATATATTTGTGTGGCTAGAAGTCATTTCATTAGAAGTAAAATGGACATATAAAAGCTTCTTCAAAGCTCGATTTTAAAATTTGATATGACGTAACATGTATCGCTTTGTGTGAATAATATATCAAATGGCTTGAAACATCGAGAGGAGCACATATCTAAAATTTGAAAATGTTTAGAGAAAATTTGAGTTGGTCGGGACGACTAAATGACTCCATATTCAGCCGTTAAAGCTTCTTCAAAGCTCAATTTTGAAATTTAACGTGCCACAAATATGAATCTTTTCGATTGAATTATATATCAATAGAGATTATATATATCTAAAAATTTGAAAATTTTAAAGGAGACTTGAGTTGATCGAAATTGAAAAAATATATGTATGTGTAAATATTATATAAACGGTATATATATATATATATATATATATATATATATATATATATGGATGTATTTACATCATATATAATAGATGTGTGTATTTCTGATATATATTTATACATTATATATAAATGTTATATATTATTTATACAATATTGATATGTTACATATACATGTGACCATTTTAATGAATATTTTTGGTCATCTTTACAGTTATGTAAGAAGCTCTGATACTAAATGTGCAAATAAATGTCTTAATACACAACCCTCAAACTTGCAAGAATAAATTTTATCTAAACACCGAACTACTTGAACGTATCATATAATTTTTAAAAATATATGAATTTTTTTTTGATAAATAAGAAGTAAAATGTCATATAACTATTCTTTTTAACTTATTTTCTAGCTCTCACACATTATAAAGAGTGCTCTATATGCCACTTAACTCAAAGGATTTTAGATAGAAAATATTATAGTTTAGGGAGTAACAATAACACTCCATAGTTTAAGTATTAAATTAACACAACATGGATATTTAAATATTTTTTTTGAGGTATTAAATTTGAAGTAAAAGTATTTATCGATTGGTTCAGTCCGTATTTATATATTATTATTTTATTTGATCGATTATCTATTTATAAATATACTGAATCAACAATCAAACCAATAAAATTATTATTATCGATTTTTGAATAATTGAATAATTATGTTTGATTTTCAATTTAACTGATAAGCTTCTTTTTAAAAATAAAAATAAAAAATCCTTGTTCTTGTTTCATTTTTCATATATAGTCTTCGTGGAATATTTATTGTTAAAACAAACATCATAACTAATAAATATGAGGTCAAAGAATAACTAAGATGATGTTCTGAAATTTTACTCCATTTGATACGTGAGGATGTTTTGACATGACCCATCCTACATCTCAAGCATATCCTGAATTGTTTCGATAAATATGAGGTCAAAGAACAATTAATACGATGTTATGATATTTTACTTCATTTGATATGTTGTGGATGTTCTGACATGACCCGTCCTACATTTCAAGCATATCCTGAATTTTTTCGATAAATAGGAGGTCAACGAATAACTAAGATGATGTTCAGATATTTTACTCCATTTGATACGTTGAGGATGTTCTAACATGACTCGTCCTACATATCAAGCATATCCTGAATTTTTTTGATAATAGAGTTTAGCATTTTTTTTTAAAAAAAAAAAATTAGCATGTGTTTGTTTAATTTATTTTTCATGTGATTTAATATTAAAAAAATTATTTACTGAAATGTGTTTTTTCTCTATTGAGCCTACTATAAGTGGTGTTTGTTGGAGACTTCCACTTCTTATGGTGGAGAATGAAATTCAAATGCGAGACGTAATAAAAATTTTGATCACCTCAATATCCGACTGCCCCGAAAAATTATTGATCTAACTACAATTTGACTTAAAAAATGATGAAGATACAATTTGACTTTAACATTTTTATAGCATGTAATGAAATTACGAAGGAAAACTTTTGTTTATAGTCACATGAACTACACATATATTTAAATGAAAGTTGTTAACTTTCAAATACTTGTAAGATATTTTCTATAAAAAAAAAATATAAGAATAAAATTTAAGTTTGGGATATGATTTAAACTCTCAAACTTTCTATGTCTAAAAATGGAGAGAAAATTAAGGAAAAGATTTTTTATTGATCTTATAATTCATTATGAATCATCCATATTAATGTGAAATGATCTGGCCAAATTAAATTATATTCCTTAATTAAGCTCTTGCAGCATGGTCTATATATCTAGTATAAGTAAATGACCAAATTTTACATTTATATTATTAAAACAAAATGTGTAATGATCTGGCCAAATTAAATTATATTCCTTAATTAAGCTCTTGCAACATGGTCTATATATCTAGTATAAGTAAATGACCAAATTTTACATTTATATTATTAAAACAAAATGTGTAATGATCTGGCCAAATTAAATTATATTCCTTAATTAAGCTCTTGCAACATGGTCTATATATCTAGTATAAGTAAATGACCAAATTTTACATTTATATTATTAAAACAAAATGTGTAATGATCTGGCCAAATTAAATTATATTCCTTAATTAAGCTCTTGCAACATGGTCTATATATCTAGTATAAGTAAATGACCAAATTTTACATTTATATTATTAAAACAAAATGTGTAATGATCTGGCCAAATTAAATTATATTCCTTAATTAAGCTCTTGCAACATGGTCTATATATCTAGTATAAGTAAATGACCAAATTTTACATTTATATTATTAAAACAAAATGTGTAATGATCTGGCCAAATTAAATTATATTCCTTAATTAAGCTCTTGCAACATGGTCTATATATCTAGTATAAGTAAATGACCAAATTTTACATTTATATTATTAAAACAAAATGTGTAATGATCTGGCCAAATTAAATTATATTCCTTAATTAAGCTCTTGCAACATGGTCTATATATCTAGTATAAGTAAATGACCAAATTTATTTACATCATATATAATAGATGTGTGTATTTCTGATATATATTTATACATTATATATAAATGTTATATATTATTTATACAATATTGATATGTTACATATACATGTGACCATTTTAATGAATATTTTTGGTCATCTTTACAGTTATGTAAGAAGCTCTGATACTAAATGTGCAAATAAATGTCTTAATACACAACCCTCAAACTTGCAAGAATAAATTTTATCTAAACACCGAACTACTTGAACGTATCATATAATTTTTAAAAATATATGAATTTTTTTTTGATAAATAAGAAGTAAAATGTCATATAACTATTCTTTTTAACTTATTTTCTAGCTCTCACACATTATAAAGAGTGCTCTATATGCCACTTAACTCAAAGGATTTTAGATAGAAAATATTATAGTTTAGGGAGTAACAATAACACTCCATAGTTTAAGTATTAAATTAACACAACATGGATATTTAAATATTTTTTTTGAGGTATTAAATTTGAAGTAAAAGTATTTATCGATTGGTTCAGTCCGTATTTATATATTATTATTTTATTTGATCGATTATCTATTTATAAATATACTGAATCAACAATCAAACCAATAAAATTATTATTATCGATTTTTGAATAATTGAATAATTATGTTTGATTTTCAATTTAACTGATAAGCTTCTTTTTAAAAATAAAAATAAAAAATCCTTGTTCTTGTTTCATTTTTCATATATAGTCTTCGTGGAATATTTATTGTTAAAACAAACATCATAACTAATAAATATGAGGTCAAAGAATAACTAAGATGATGTTCTGATATTTTACTTCATTTGATACGTTGAGGATGTTCTGGCATGACCCGTTCTACATTTCAAGTATATCCTAAATTTTTTCGATAAATATGAGGTCAAAGAATAACTAAGATGATGTTCTGAAATTTTACTCCATTTGATACGTGAGGATGTTTTGACATGACCCATCCTACATCTCAAGCATATCCTGAATTGTTTCGATAAATATGAGGTCAAAGAACAATTAATACGATGTTATGATATTTTACTTCATTTGATATGTTGTGGATGTTCTGACATGACCCGTCCTACATTTCAAGCATATCCTGAATTTTTTCGATAAATAGGAGGTCAACGAATAACTAAGATGATGTTCAGATATTTTACTCCATTTGATACGTTGAGGATGTTCTAACATGACTCGTCCTACATATCAAGCATATCCTGAATTTTTTTGATAATAGAGTTTAGCATTTTTTTTTAAAAAAAAAAAATTAGCATGTGTTTGTTTAATTTATTTTTCATGTGATTTAATATTAAAAAAATTATTTACTGAAATGTGTTTTTTCTCTATTGAGCCTACTATAAGTGGTGTTTGTTGGAGACTTCCACTTCTTATGGTGGAGAATGAAATTCAAATGCGAGACGTAATAAAAATTTTGATCACCTCAATATCCGACTGCCCCGAAAAATTATTGATCTAACTACAATTTGACTTAAAAAATGATGAAGATACAATTTGACTTTAACATTTTTATAGCATGTAATGAAATTACGAAGGAAAACTTTTGTTTATAGTCACATGAACTACACATATATTTAAATGAAAGTTGTTAACTTTCAAATACTTGTAAGATATTTTCTATAAAAAAAAAATATAAGAATAAAATTTAAGTTTGGGATATGATTTAAACTCTCAAACTTTCTATGTCTAAAAATGGAGAGAAAATTAAGGAAAAGATTTTTTATTGATCTTATAATTCATTATGAATCATCCATATTAATGTGAAATGATCTGGCCAAATTAAATTATATTCCTTAATTAAGCTCTTGCAGCATGGTCTATATATCTAGTATAAGTAAATGACCAAATTTTACATTTATATTATTAAAACAAAATGTGTAATGATCTGGCCAAATTAAATTATATTCCTTAATTAAGCTCTTGCAACATGGTCTATATATCTAGTATAAGTAAATGACCAAATTTTACATTTATATTATTAAAACAAAATGTGTAATGATCTGGCCAAATTAAATTATATTCCTTAATTAAGCTCTTGCAACATGGTCTATATATCTAGTATAAGTAAATGACCAAATTTTACATTTATATTATTAAAACAAAAATGAAAGATATTTGGATTGTTTATCTTATTCACTATGCATCATTCATAATAGTTTGTAATGATCTGGCTAAATTAAATTATATTCCTTATTAAGCTCTTGCAACATGGTCTATATATCTAGTATAAGTAAATGACCAAATTTTACATTTATATTATTAAAACAAAATGTGTAATGATCTGGCCAAATTAAATTATATTCCTTAATTAAGCTCTTGCAACATGGTCTATATATCTAGTATAAGTAAATGACCAAATTTTACATTTATATTATTAAAACAAAATGTGTAATGATCTGGCCAAATTAAATTATATTCCTTAATTAAGCGTTTGCAAAATGGTCTATAAATCTAGTATAAGTAAATGAACAAATTTTACATTTATATTATTAACAAAAATGAAAGACACTTGGATTATTAATCAAATATGACTAATTATAACTAGCCAAATTTTATTTATGTATAAATAAAGGTGTGTTATCATTCATTTATACACATTCTACAATTTGTTTTTTTTTCCTTGAAATAAGGTCTAGTGCATATTTACTTTAATCTATTTCTAATGGAAGTTCAAACAAAAAGTGAAGAAACTACTATGATGGCGCTTGTATCGGAAGAAGGAGTCATTTTCTCAACAATTAACATGTAAGTTAATACTCTCTTTGGTAAAATCATCCTTGAAATTAAATTGTATTACTATTTGTGCATCGTTATTTTTGTATAACCATCTTGTATTTGATGATCATGTCTCACATTGAATCGGGATAAGATCTCATGACTCGGTCAATCTTCCTCTTTTTTGAGATGTATTACTATGTGTACATCGTTATTTTTGTATTATTTTAGTATAAACATCTCGTGTGTGATGAGAATATTATCTCGCATTGAATCAGGATAAGATCTCATGACTCAGTCAATCTTCCCCTTTTTGAGGTAATTTTTTTCAAAGTGACTTTGGCTTAAACTTTAATTTTTTTTATAGTATTTGAGTCAGGTCCATTTGTTTTTTTTTCTTTTGAAATGAGTTTAGCTCAAAATAAGGTCTAGTGCACATTTACTTTGATCTAGTATTGATGGAAGACCAAACAGAAAGTGAAAAAACTACTATGATGGCAGAAGGAGGAGTTAATTCTCAACAATCAACAAGTAAGAATATACTTCTCTTGCATAAAATAATCCTTGAAAATTAAATTATATTGCTTCGTATGCATCATTGTTTTTAGTTAACCATCTTGTATGTGATGAGAATGTCCCACATTGAATCGGGATAATTAGGATCTCATGACTAGGCCAGTTTTCCTCATTTTTAAGATAATTTTTCTTGAAAGTGAGTTTGGCTTGAAATTTAATTTTTATAGTATTAGAGTTAGATTCATTAGTCCAAACGGTGTATGTTGTGTGTGTGTTGGGGGGGGGGGGGGGGGGGGGGG
>NW_006238986.1:181416-224601 GCF_000226075.1 Solanum tuberosum | reverse complement strand
GTGGGGTTGGGGGGGGGGGGAGTGGGTGAGAATGTCCCACATCGATATGGGACAAGATCTCATGACTAAGGCAATCAACCTCCTTTTTGAACTAGTTGTAAGTGAGTTAGGTCCAAAGCGTAATTTTTTTTTATAGTATATTCAAAGTCAGGTTCATTAGTCCAGACGGTGTATGGTAGGGGGATGAGAATGTCCCACGTCAGATCGGAAAAAGATCTCAACACTCCTTATATGACTTAGACAATTCTTCTCCATTTGAGCTAACTTTTACATCTAATCCTTTTTAGAGTATGAATTAGCACTTAGCTATGGTCAAGACCTAATTTGACGGTATGTGAAATTCATTATATATAAGCTTAATTAATCTATTATAAAGGGAAGTGGTCCCTATTATAAAATTTCATTCCAAGGGTTAGAGGTTACATAGATCGATTTGGTTCGATTTTTCACTTTATCAAACCAAATCAATAAAAATCGACTTTTTTCGTGTCAATTTTTCCCCTCTAGTAAAGTCTCCACAACACAAAACATATAATTAATATTTAGTATTTCTTTTGACCTAATAAGATACAACAAGATCCTTTAGCCACCTAGAGTTAGACCCTATAGCTTGGGAACAAAATGGACCATGACTTCTGGAAAGATGACACTTAATTAGGTGAAACACTATTAATTATCACTTAATTTTCAGTTAATCTTAGTTCCTCTAGTAGACAAAATTTCAACTTCCAAATTAGATACGACAAACATACATAAATTAGAAAATTAAATTGTATTTGGAATATCAAATCATGGTTTAGGTATGTATTAATTACAAATATTACTAGTTCATGATTTGCCATTATCTAAAGGAACTAAAAAATTATACTTAACTAGCAACAAACACATATAATCTATACTTTTTAGGATTTTTTAATTATTGTATACCTTAATCATTTAGTGTATATATACTATGTATTTTGGCAAGAGGCGGACCCACCCCTCTAGGTGAGGTGCACATGCATCCGGTAACTTTGAAAAAAAATCATGTATATATATGTATATCTATTTTAAGAAATTGACAAAAATTAGGATATAATTAATAGTGCACCCATGAAAAGCATAGGAGTGTCATTGTTCTATTGGTACAAGCTAGATGATCCACTCGTGAGACCTGAATTTGAATCAAACTAGAGTGTTTATTTTTACTGTTTTTATTTTAAATTTATCTTAGAGCTCATATTTGAGCTAAGGTAATATTGGTGCATCTAAAGTCTTCTGATTCGCCTCATTTTGGTAGCTGTTTATAGACAAAAAAAAAAAAAATTTAAAGAAAGTGGAGGGAGTCAAGCAAGTTGGTTAACGCAATTGTGTACATTGATTAAGAGATCATTGAAGAATATGAGTAGAGATTTTGGTTATTATTGGTTGAGGATTATAGTGTATATTATATTATCTATTAGTGTTGGTACTGTTTTCTATGATGTTGGAACTGGACATAATGCTGTAATTGCAAGGGGTGCTTGTGGTGGATTCATTTCTGGCTTCATGACTTTTATGTCCATTGGAGGTTTCCCATCTTTCATTGAAGAAATGAAGGTAAATCATATATTTTATTTTGTCATAATACATAAACGTACTCTTTAACTTGGTTTCAGCTAGCATTTGTGCCCTCTAATTTTGAGTGTGCACAAGTCAGGGGCGGCAGAGCTTGAAATCTAGATACGGGTTCTGCCGAACCTAGTAACTTTAGCTCAAATAGTGTATTTGTATTAAGGACGTTTATTAAATATGTGTACAAATATTAAGGTTAGGATTTAGACCTTAGTTATTTAACACACATAGGTTATAATTCTGGCTTCGCCTCTGGCACAAGTTGACATTTAAACTTGTATAAAGTTGAACAAGTAGACAGAGGTCTCCTACATGTCATGAAAAAAAAAAAAAAAAAATAATATTTGTTCTTATTGTTTGTGTTAGGTTTACCCTAATCGACATATATTCTAGTCTGATATTTGGACCCACAGATTTTATTGTTGCTTTATATGATTTTCAAAAGGGCTTTATTTATTTTATAATATAGTATTATTATATAACTTTTCATTTCTCTAATGATTATGTTAACGGATAAACGGTTATAGTCAAATGTGATTAGAGGGTTGCTGTAGCTAATTGATTTTCCTAATTACCTTCATTGTCTGATTATGGCATGCACGTTAAAATTAACAAAGGCGAATCCAGGATTTGAAGACTTTGGGTGCACCAATATTACCTTAACTCAATTATGATCTAAACTTATAAAAAAAATAGTGAAATAAAAAATGTAGTTGAATTCAAACTCAGGTCTTGCAAATGAATCTTCTAGCTTGTACCAACAACACAATAATATTGATCTTATGCTTTCCATGAGTGCATTGTTAATTATATCCTATTTTTTATAAGTTTTTCAAGATAAATATACATATATATACATGTTTTTTTCGAAGTTAACGGGTGGACGTGCACCCCACCTAAAGGGTGAGTCCACCTCTGTTAGAATATATATACACACACTAGCCACTATATGCTTCCAAATTATCCAATAGGATGCCTTAGGGTAATATTTATATAAATAATCTTAGAAGAAGAATCAATTAAGTGTGTAAAATAATTGGGATCTAGCTTTCAATGTGAGAGGAGAATAATCGGAGGTGAATCCAAAATTTTAATTTTATAAGTTTTGAATTTTATAATGACGATATCAAGTGTTAGTAATTGGATTCTAAATTTGGGGATCATTTGGTAGCTGATTAGGGTTATGAAGATATTAATAATGTAGGGATTTGTTATGAGTGAATCTATGCATTAATATTTTATGCATGTATTAGTTATTCAACCGCCTGTCCTACATAAAATAATACTTAGATTCCCTCATAACTTATTAGAGTACATGTATTAGTTATGCAGGTTTCTAAAATTGTTAACGAAAACGTCATAGTAATTTTAAACAAAAATTACTTATTTCAACCGAACCTGTATCCTAATTTCCAGTTCCGCCCCTAAAAAATAACAATATCTAGGTGAAGCGCATCCATTAACTTCAAATTGAAATTTGAATTTTCACTCATACATTTAAATTTAAAATTTAGTCAGAATTCGCCTTTAACTGAAATTAAACAGGTATAGTATAGATTTAAAATAAGTGGTGGAAATGAGATTTAGGAGTTTATTGTTGAGATTTAGCATAATAATCGAATAAATGAAGGGACAAAAAGTTGAATGATCATTTCCTACTCCCTTTAGATCTCTTTGACTCTTTAATTAACAGAATTTTTGCTTAGAGATTCAATATAATTATGTAATTACGGCGTCAATCTTGGGCCTTGTTTGGTTTTATTTTTATTTACATGTGAAGCCCATATCCTCTTTATATGCTCTCTACCCACCCCCTTAATTCAAATAATAAATTTATTCATCATCTTTAAATTTTTATTTTTTAACTTTTATGTTTTAGATTCTGTCAAAAGCATATATCTTTTGATGAGTATGTATCCTAACCACTAGAAAAATGATAAAATCCTTCTTTAGCTTTTTCTAAACTCTATATATACCCTACTTGCATTTGTCATTTTTATAATTCTCAAACATATACTTAACCTTAGTATTATTACTTCCTCTTGTTGTAGTACTAATAATAAAAATATATTTGTATGCATTATGGCTACATTAGGTGATAACAAAGACAATGTTGTGGTGTCCAATTTGAAGCTTGAAAGAATGCTTAGCATGAAAGGAGGCAAAGGTGAAGCTAGCTATGTCAACAACTCTCAAGCCCAGGTTCAACAATCGATCGATCTCTTCCACACCTTAATTTTAATACTGTCTCAATTTATGTAGCACTGTTCACATTTCTAGAGTCAAAACTTTCTAATTTTGACCCTAGTTTAGACATGATACATTTGAAAACAATGTTGTGATCATTTTCCATATAAAAATGTTTATAATCTAGTAGTATGCAAGCTTCACTCTCTTTATCACCATTTTGCCCTCGGGCTGGACCTTGAAGGTGGAACTGACATTTTTGGGAAGAAAGTGATACCATGAGTTTTCTCCATTCAGAAATAACACAAAAATGGTAAAGAACATTATTTTGCGATTCTTGCATACAAGCTTAAATTGAATTTATCACCTTTTTTGCTCTCAGACTAGACCTTGAATGTAGAACTGATATTTTTGGGAAGAAAGTGACTGTCCCCATGAGTTTTCTCCATTCAGAAATAACACAAAAATGATAAAGAACATTATTTTGCGAATCTTACTAACAAGAATTGAATTGAATTTTGTCGCGTATATATACAGGGACAACATGCTCGATCGATGCTGCATTTATTGAAAGAAACCCTTGACGGAGTCCAACTGATCAGTTCATCCGATAACGACATTCCTTTCGTGATAGTCGATTTAGGATGTTCTTGTGGCAGCAACACTGTTTACATAATCGACGTGATTGTTGAACACATGAGGAAAAGATTCGACACAACAGATCAACAGATACCAGAATTTTCCGCCTTTTTCTGTGACCTTCCGTCCAATGATTTCAACACACTATTTCAGTTGTTGCCTCCGTTGGCTAATAATGGGATGGAGGAATGTTTAGCTTCCAATAGCCACCGCTCGTATTTTGCTGCCGGAGTTCCAGGTTCATTTTACCGGCGTCTATTTCCGGCGAGATCCATTGACGTTTTCTACTCTGCTTTTTCTTTGCACTGGCTTTCTCAGGTTAGTTTTTCTGCTTCAGCAAGGATATTTTCGAAAAAAAATGTTTTTTTATTCCACTTTAATCTTATTATCGTATAACTTTTTTTTAAATTATGAAACTCACTTAAGTAAATAGTTTTGTGTATTTCAACTTTTTAGTGTAAATTCAATTTTTGCCACAGTCTGGTTTATGATATCGAGATAGTGATATATTCACATCTCATCAGCAGAATAGGGGAATATGAAAAAAGAATAATACTAGTACAGATAGATTGTATCTTGTAAATTTGAAATTCTTTCTTTTGTGTTCTTTAATGATTAATAATTAAATTTCTTAATTAAATATTTGACGGTATATAAAATATTCACATGGTAACTAACTGCAAGTAAATCTCCTGACAAGTATTGATTGTTAAGTCTGGTAAAAAAGGTAACTAACTTGATAGTGTATAAGTGTACATAATTTAAATTAGTTTGTATTTTGGTAAAACTCTCATAGGAAAAAAAAACATAATAAATAATTTCTTATTTTGTGTGTGTGTATATGTGTATTATTAAAACTAATATTTGAGACAACATATAATATTTTCCTAAACAGAAGTCAAAAGTAGTATGTCGTCATGGTCAGTTATAAAAATAATATAGAATATATAGTTACGTAGCATGGAGAAATAGATAGAGAAATGCGGAAATAATGGTGATATTTGCTAATCCCGAGGATGATTTACCGTTAAAGGAAAACAAATTAATGAATTTTATATGGTTTTTAAGTTTGAAAATGCATCAACATCTTAGCTACTTTATTTTCTTTGATAAGGTCACAAAAAAAAAAAATCAAAATTATGTCCCCTAGTTTTGTCAAAACCACTACCTGTTTAAGAGGATGTTTAGATGGACTTAATTTTATGTATTTTTTGTTTTTAAGCACTTTTCAATTTTTAAAAGTGTCTTGTTGTAGGCTTAGAAAGTACTCTTCTGTTCACTTTTAATTGTCATATTACGTTTTTTAAAAGTTTTTAAAAGTTAAATTAATTACATTAATTTGATATTTTAAACAAAAAAATTAGACATTCAAAAACTATACAAAAAGTACTACTATAAATTGCAATTTTTTGCATATCAATATGATGAAAAAATATATCATAAAATTTTAGTCAAAGTTCTTATAGTTTGACCCTAAAAAAAGGAAATCATGACAATTTAAAGTGGACGGAGGTAGTACTATCTTTGTCCATTTTTAATTGTCATAGTTTCCTTTTTTACGGTCAAACGATAATAACTTTGACTAACATGTTAGATGTATTTTTTCATCATATTGATATGCAAAAATTGGAATATATAGTACTCTTCGTATAATTTTTGAATATCTAAATTTTTTGTTTAAAACATCGAATGAATACAATCTAATTTAACTTTGAAAATCAGTCAAAGTAACTTTCAAAAAATACAACATGATAAATAAAAGTGAACAAAAAGTATAAGAAAATGGTCAAAAGTCAAAAGCAGATAGATATTTGCTTTTGACTTTTGACTTTCAATTCTTGATTTTGATCTTCAAATTGTCTCTTGAAATATTGCAACACCTTTCTATAAAATGGGACGAAGAGAATAGTAAGTTATAAGTGTCTTCAAGAAATATCAGATTAATTGAAGTTGTGTTTGAAATTCGATAGGTGCCGGATGTAGTGTTGGATAAGCAAAATGTTGCATACAACAAGGGAAGGATATACATCCATGGTGCAAATGAGAGCACAACAAAGGCCTACAAAAAGCAATTTCAAAGTGATTTGGCTAATTTCCTTTGTGCAAGATCTAAAGAAATGAAGAGGGGTGGTTCCATGTTCTTAGTTTGCTTAGGAAGGACCTCTATGGATCCAACAGACCAAGGTGGGGCTGGACTTCTTTTTGGGACTCATTTTCAAGATGCTTGGGATGATCTTGTCCAAGAGGTAACTAATTAATTGTCTCAGTCTTCTTTATCCCACCATATAGGAGATTATAATAGGTAATTTGCATTGATCGTGTAAAAATTGTTTATATTGTCGTTATATATGTTGCTCTAAACCTTTTAACAGTTATTGTTATTCATGTATCGAGACCTCCAAATAGTTAATTATGTTTTAGAGGATTCGATATGAGTACGTTAACATGTTTAAAATCTGATCGAGCATATAACTTATACTTTTTTTGTCTCAAGTTATATGGCATACTTCCATTTTAGTCAGTCTCATAAAATGACATGTAGTTAACTACTTAATTTATCCTTATGAGTTTATTTGTAGTCACACGACTATAAACTATAGTATCAACAATCTTGTTTTCTTAAATTTCGTATCTAGTTAGATAATGGGAACAAGGGAATAGTACATTTTGTTATTGCCTTCTTGTCTTTTCCTTTTTGTGGATAAAGTTGGTAGTTTTGGGACAATTTTAGACTAGTCTTGAGAGTCACAATCAGAGTATCTACCATTTGATTCTTTAGCAACCACCTTAAGCAATAAAACTGAAGGGTCAACATCCATCTAGACCAAGTGCGTCTTGTTGACAAAACAAACAAAGTAGGATTGTGACTAAGCAAGCATAGGCATGTAGTCACTTCAATGAATAGTAGTAAATCATGATTTTTGTTTCCTAATCATTGTTTTTTAGGCCACCAATTGGACTAGTTTTAACTTCTTGTAATTCCATCATCTTTTAGCAATATCATAATGATAACCAGTCAAAATACATCACATAAATAACATTTCTTTCCGCTCAATTTATGTAATATAGTTTGACTTGATACAGAAGTTAAGAAAGAAAAAAAAAAGATTTTTAGAAACTAGTGATCTAGAATAAGTAATTGATGTTTATGTGGCTATAAATCATTCCACTAAGGATAAAATAGGCATTTTAAAGTCAAATTATTATTAAATATAATAATGTATTGTTCTTTTTAAGACTGACCAAAAAGGAGAATGAGTTGTATAAACGAAGATAAAGGGAGTAGTAGTAACAAGCAATCTTTATTATACTCTCTTTGTTCCAATTTATATGGTTCACTTTTCTTTTTATCAGTAAAAAACGAATGATATATTTATATATTTAGTAATGATTTGATTTTAAAATGCTCATTTTACCCCTTAGTGAAGTGACTTATTGTCATACAAATATCTATGACTTATTTTAGACCACAAATTTAAAAATCTTTTTTTCTTTCTTTCTCAAAGGTTTATTGAACATTTGTTTTGAATGACAGGGTCTAATTACAAGTGAAAAGAGGGACAACTTTAACATCCCAGTGTATGCACCAAGTATACAAGATTTCAAGGAAGTGGTTGAAGCCAATGGCTCATTCACTATCAACAACCTTCAAGTTTTCAGGGGAGGGAGTCCTCTAGTTGTCAACCACCCCGACGATACAGCTGAAGTCGGACGAGCCTTAGCCATCAGCTGCAGAAGTGTTAGTGGCGTCCTTGTGGACGCCCACATTGGTGAACAGCTCGGGGATGAGCTGTTCACTAGAGTTGAGCGTCGAGCTTCACGCCATGCAAAAGAGCTTATTGAAAAACTTCAGTTTTTTCATATAGTTGCTTCCCTTTCTCTTGTGTAGTTTTGTGTTTTGGGTAATATTTAGTTGAAGTACTTGAAATCGAAGTTTGTGAAAGTTGAACTTGTGTTTTTAGATATAGTTGAAAATTACTCCTCAACTCAATATTTCCATATCCCAAATGTTGCTCAAACATTTGCGATTTATTTTAGATCATAAGTTTCAGAAGTCATTCTTCCTTTCTTAAATTCTATATCTAATCAAACATGAGCAAAGGGTATAATCATCTTTCCTCTTCGACCTCAACCAAAAATAAAAGGTGAAGAAAAAAAGTTTCAATATTACATCCCAAATGCTACTTAAACATCCACGACTTATTTTTAGATCACAAATTTCAAAAATTATTTTTTCTTTTTTACTCCGTGTCAAATCAAACTACATCACATAGTTAAACCATAGTGAATATTTATGAGCAAAGGGTATAATAGTCTTTCCTCTTCGACCTCAACCAAAAACAAAAGGTGAAGAAAAAAAAGTTTCAATATCCCAAATGTTACTTAAACATCTAAGACTTATTTCAGATCACAAGTTTCAAACATTATTCTTTCTTTCTTAAACTCTGTATCAAATCAAACTATATCACATAGCTGAACCAAAGTGAATATTTATGAGCAAAGGGTATAATGGTCTTTCCCTGTTGGACCTCAACCAAAAACAAAAGGCGAGGAAAAAAAGGGTGTGGGGTCAAAAGTGGAGAAGCAAAAAAGAGAAGTCAATTCTAATTTCTATATATGTTTGTTATTCTTGTCTGATTTCCCTTTTTTTAGTATGACATTATTACTACTGTAGTTTGGTTGTTAAATGATGATTTTGAATTTTTGATGTCCCCTTGGTCCAAGCATAGTAAAATAAAGCTATATAGTTAAATCAACTTCATCTCAATTCCTTTATTGGTCGAATATATATAATTTTGTCGGAGTATAGATGGCTATGGATAATTGTGGGGTATATGCTCTTTGTACCTAACCTTTTTTGTCATGTCTAATTTCTTCTTAGGCAAAACTTTCTTCATCTCTTTTTACATGAGCATCTCCATATGTTTACCCCTAAATTGGTAACCATTAAATTTGTTTCATGGACATGCAAATTAAGATGACCAACAAAATAATGCTAGATTGGTAAATGGAAATAATAATGTATGACAAGTGAGACTATAATGAACAAAAATAAGCAAACAAATCAAAGTAGAAGATTCTTATTCAGGAATATAATGACCCCTATTTACATGATTCAATTGTTATTCATGTGGTTTAGAGTCCTTATGAGTGAATCTTTTCGAGAACGATTGTAGTTTGAACTTATCTTAATCGGTTAATATCTCATATAAGATTTTGCATCTCTAGAGTTAAACAGGCTCATACCATAATTCAGTCTCTCAGTTGGCTTTATCAATCGTGCCCCATATTTGGCCTTGTTGATCTCCTTTCCTTCCTTGTAGATTAAGTAGGGTTTGATAAATAAAAGAGCTATAATTAAAGAATATTGGTAAAAAAAATTATGAGATAATTTTTAAGGCACTTAAGTAACTTTCCACTTTGATGAAAAATGGAGAATTAAGCAGTTGTTCATAGCTGAGAGGTGTTGATGTACAAAAAAAAAAGTGTGAGAAACGTAACATGAGCCATCATGAATATTGATCAATGCACACATGTCATGTTCGCATGCTATACACTACACATAGTGGACATGTGTCATACATATTTTAGTGGGTACGTTTTTATACTAACGGGTCATGCATAACTCATGTCATACTTCAAAGATGTTAAGAGGGTATTTAAACACCCATATAGTTTAAGTACTAAAGTAAGTTATCCGATCAAGTTGAGAGGTTTTTTTTTATGTATTTTCTCTGACCTCTTTGACAAGTGTCAAACATGCATGGACTCCATGCCTCCTTTTGTACGTGTCGTGCTTGCATCACGCTGCAGAATTGTACGTCTTGTTATTATAAATAATTCATTATGACTTCATTATATTACACATCGAGAAAATAATATTATAGGTTTATACATCTATTTCTATGTGTAATTAGAGTATAAAGTAGTCTTAAAATGATTGTCCTCTCTCAACTAAAAAAATGTAATGGACTTAGGTATGTTTTCTTGATCAAATTGTTTGTGAAAATCATTGAGTTTCATTATTCTAATATCATGTTGGGTTTTCAACTGGATTGTTTATGTTTTACCCTTCTATACGTGATTTGTCAATCACCAAATTAAGTGATCGAATCTTTATGAATAATTAATTTTAATGATGATTATATTTGTATTCAATTATCCATAATTCGTGTTCCTGTAAATGAATTTATGGGTAAATTAAAGTTCGTGATTGTAAGACATTCTTGGATCGTTCAAAGATTCATTACGTATTTTTATAATTATTGAACATTGAGTCGATAATTTAGATGTGTCCTTAGTTTTATTTATATATTCAAAGAAGTAAATATTATTGATTGGCACATTGATGATTATCAAATTATGTTCTTTCTATAATATAATTGTGTTTAATGTTGTATTTTGATGTTTCTCCCAAAAGAGGATACCATCATGCATTTAAGAGTACATAAACTATTTCTAAATCTGAAGTATGTTTAAGTTTATAAAAGCATTAATGAATGAGTAGCCATTGTTCTTCATTCGCACTTTGCTTCTATTATGATTTTTAATAGATTCAACTTCTCATATTAATGTGAACGGATCAACTTTGGAGTTTTAAATCTTGACGTTGAAATATTTACTGAGAAGCCAACTGCTATTACTGAACTAGGAGTTATGAGGAAAATCCTATTATAAGTAGTGAAATCGGTCTAATAAATGAAGCCTATTGTTTATGCGAATAAATATTGTAGGTAACATTAAAAGACTACACTTCCCAAAACTGAAAGCTATAAAGAATTTTTTAAGCCTGCGAAAAAATGTTTTAAGTACTAATGGGTACCTTTTACCACCATGAAATATGATGGTTCATCTACCATGCATAAGCATATCATGAAATAACAAATATAACAGCATGACTCAAGATCTTAAGAATGGAAATAGATGTGTATTTAATCATAAACTGATTACTGTCTCTGAGTATGAGCCTACTTTTCAAATGAACCTAGATAACACTTCTACTTACACTTGTATAAAATATATTATGTACCTATTGTTTCAAAAAAAATCTAATTTCCTTATCTAAATTGGATGGACCTAGATACACTTTTAATTTTGGCCATGAATGTTTTAATTTGTTTGTTCCCGTGGCAAAAGCTAACCACATTTGCTAGAAGTGCTTAAACAATGTCGATGCAGAACTCAGCCAAATGCAAATGATTCGAAGGAATTTCTAATATTACCACTATAACACAAACAGCTAATCGGTCTCTACGCGTTTACTCATCGAAATATTTATCTTGCTACATGATCCGGGTTACTAATCACAACAGAAGATACTGCACATATGTCTCTACTCTCTAATTCAGTAGTTACTATGGTGTGCTGGGAATATGTTCAGTTCCAGAAATGTGAGAGTCTGCATCATCTTTTGAAATGGCTACATAGTTTACAGGAGCAACCGTTCTCGAGTGGTCTCTCTTCCCGTCTTTAGTTGTTGACCTGGAACCATTTTGATGTGAGTTAAGAGACAGCCTTCTGTTGCCTGACCCGTTTGCTCCTGGACCCACCACCTTCTTTGTACCGAGGGGTCGAGCAGCGCTTGGTGTTGATCCAAATGGTGTTTCTTGTTCGTTGATCTGCTCATGGAACTTCTTCTGGTCCTGCACAACACCAATAGAATGCTCGTAATAACAAGCCCCTTATATAGTAAATAAATTGATCACGCGCCTAAAATATAATGTGCTTACCCTCAACTTTCGTTTCTCTTCTTCTCTATCTTGCCTGAGCATCATATATTCATCTAGCATGGCAAGAAGTGGAACACCATCATATGTGAATATGGTGTCGCGATCTTGTTCCCATGCTCTTGTTTTGGCAATCAAGGAATCCACAAGAGCTACATAGCCAACATTGTCAATTGGCATTATAATACCGGGGTAAGGATCATGTCACTGGGCAATTAACAGGGAAATCTTCTGCCAGTAATGATCAACATTACAAATTAAGGGATTACATATTCAGACTCAGCAATTTGTATGAATAATTATGTAAACTTAAATTGTTGAACTTCCTCCGGAGAGCAAAGAATCTCAAAGCTCCTTGAGTGGAAGGGTAAATTTAGTAACCTAAGACACTAGATAGAGTATCAAAGGAATCCTTGTAATAGTAATGGCAGTATGAATAACATCCCAGAAACATGTCAAGTAGCACTAAATAGGTACTTATTTAAAGTTATTTGATTCCTTTACTCGTCATATACCAAGAATCAGATGTGTTTATAATAATTTGGTTTATTCATTTTTCAGTTTTTATATTTTAACTAAACAAAGAAACCAAAAAATTAAATCTTATCCGAGACCAACCAAAACCAAAAACCAAACCTAATAAAAAAAAGAAATTCAATTTGGTTTGGTTTTTCAGTATAGTCCAAATAATGCACACCCCTACATAGGGATATGTATCACCATTTGGCATTACCTGGAATTTTGCCGACCAATATCCGAGCCTTTTCAGCCCTCTTCAAATTTAAGTGTGCACCTCTGCTTGCATTATACCGGTTCTGATCCTGTTTCACCATAAATGATGACTTTTTAATATCATAATTATCGGGAGAGACACCTCCAACATGTTTTGATGAATGGGGAGCATGCAAACCACATTTTAACCAAATTCCAAAATCTTACCGGTATGAATCAGGATTACTATAAAAACTTGCTCATTAGTACTTCTAAATTATAAAGATGGTACAGATGAAGCCAGAATTAGAAGCATCTGTTTCTAGGCAGATGATTGTTTATCTTCTACAACTGACTATCATATACCACATATGAGTGCATCAATAAGCCCATTTTCACTATTGCTCCAACAACAACTAAAATTTCTAATAAACTTGTGATTACTATATTCTTTTAGTAATCAACCACACTTTCATGCTGTAGATTTTGTAAAGCGGCTAGCTAAAATTTCACTACACTTTCAATTTTCTTATCAAAGAATGCTTTACTGGTTTCTTTGATCTCTTTGGAAGATATATGTATGAAAAGCTCAAACCATGAATAGCCAGATTCTTTTTCGAGATAGATCCCCTGTGATTTCAATTACTCCCTCCATTTCTTTTATGTGACATTGTTTGGGTGGGAAGACAAAAAGAGCAACGGGGTGGTGTTTCCACTGAAAGTAGCATACTAACAATCAAGATTAATTTATCTCATATTTACATAAAAACAGACAGCATGAAGAAGACGAGATATATTTACCCTGTTGTAGTCTTCAAGCCAGCTCTCTTCTTCACAAGATGCCATCCATTTTTCAACTTTATCCAATATTTCTTTCCTGCTATCAGCCTCCTCTTTTGCTTTCACAATCTGGTTGTCCATGTCCGCAAGTAACTCTGCAGACTCAGTATTAACAGAATCAATTAGTGCCATAATTTTGTTTTGAGCAGCCTCGGAGTCAATCTCTATGTGGGCACAAGCGAAAATCTCTTCAAGCACTGCCTGCTTTTTGAAAGCAATCTCCTTCATCCTGCTAGCTTTTAGCTGATCAAGTCTTTCAACTTCCACTTCAGCCTGGACGATAACAAGCTAAAGTCAATTACCAACAAGCTACTATAAATGCTCAAAATAAATTTCAAAACACATATCATCTCCTAACACCTGTTCAATCAGATCAAGAGCAAGAGCTCCAGGAATGGACACTTCATCAACTGAAGCCGATATGTTGCAGGTGACATGGTCAAACAAGCTCCGTTCTTCTTCAGTTGTATCCATCAAATTCCATAAATCAATCAGTTGAGTTGCAAGTTCTTGGAGCTGCAAGAGGGGGGTCAAAGTTAGAGAGTGTGTTTCAAAGAAATGGAGGACTGGGCAAAACACTTATCATCTAGACGCAAGAGAACACTAGTTAGACACAACCGAAGACCTTAGTCAAATTCCATCCTGATGTGATTTTCCAAATTATAGTGAAAACACTACAGGGAAGCAAATTAGCAATAGCAAGCAATTCCAATATCAACAAATGCTATCATGGGCAGTTAAATGAACTATGAGAAGCTAATAATGATTAAACAATTCAGAGGAGAAAATTTCCTTTCATGTACAGAGGATGGACAAGAGATTCCATATACAGCAAGGTACTTAAGGATCCACGTACAGTCGAACAATATTTGACATAACTTATAGGTATTTCAACATATGTCCATTATTGACTGTTCATATACTGTACATCCTAACTTGGTATGAAGTGTTAGGCTAAGTGAAAGGACCAACTTAAAACAACAAGGACTTTTACCTTCTGCAATCTTTGCTTCTTATCTTCCTCTAGTGCTAAGACAGTTCTAGCCAGACTTGATAGTGTGTCATTGCTTATACTTTTCGATTGTACACCAGTAGAATCATTCAGGCTTGGGTGAACTTCAGTGACAGCACTAAAGAAATCAATGCCGAGAACGGCACATAGATCATGTATTGTGCTCACGAATTCAAGGACTTTGTGCAGTCTCTCACTCTGCGATGTTAAACAAGGATGTATGGTGAGTAGCTCATTGGAGGCTGAACTAGTTTAACAGTTGTAAAGGAATAAATCCGACTAAAATATGGCTAAACCTTTTCTTTTTGAAGATCTTGAAGCTGTGCATGAAACTCATCCAGCTTTTTAAGAGACAAATCAGATTCATCTACTTTAGGACTCTCTACTTGCTCACTAGTCCCTGCAATCTCGCTGCTAATCTTCTCGATTTGTGATTGTACATCCAAGAACTCTTTTACCCTTTCGTCTTTCTGTTTCCACAGTTTTTCCAGTGCCGGTGCTATAGCTGCAAGTTGTTCCTTGATTGATCCTGAATTCTTCTCAGGCTGCAAACAATCCCCAAGACAAAAAAAATCGAATATTAGAAAAGGAAACAGTCTAATGACTTCCAGCTAAGAATTTTAAATAACTCCGCCTATCCATAGCCAATCTGAAATTCAATCACTCACAATTCCATCATATGTTTTCTCTCCAAGGGCTGATAGCAGCCTGGAGAATTCAACTTTGGCATCTGACAAAGCCTGAAGAAGGTGATCCCGCGATTTCACTGCTTGGTCAACTTTTCTATTGTAAACATCCAAGCACTCCTGGTCTATCTGAAGAAGCATCTTATCTCTATCTTCATCAGTTTCACCAACCTCATCCCAAATTTGCTGCATTTTCAGAAAAAAACTATTTAGCCATCACTCATTATACTATTACAACTGTATTGCTCCAAATCTCCAAAAATGTCGCCGCACTACTGATCAGCATTTTGGAATAATCCTAGCAACATAGATTAAGAATACCGCATTGCTCTTACAGCTAATACATGATTTATTTGTTAAACAAGAAATTCAACATGAAGAATAATAGAAATTGCCTGCAACTGCTGTAGTAGAAAACTACAACTTGTTTCTCCATTTTGAGCATCCACTCCTCCCATCTTCAGTTACTCCGATCAAACCTGAAACATACATACATATATATATATATATATATATATATATATCAAAACCAGGTCAAATTCAAAACACAAAGCCATATATCGTTTCAAATATACAATGAAACTCGCACTACAACATAATAATAATCATTTTCCTGTGTGAATAATTGACGAAATTGAAAAGCAGAAAAAGTGCTACTATAATCGAATCTTCTCCTTATGCCACAAACGAAGTGATTGAACACAACAATTCATTAGTCAGATTTGACATGTAGTCAAAAAATGCAGTGATGAAATTCCAACATGATCCGTTATATACAGAAATGTAGTTCAAAACAGTACCATACCGCCATAACTAGTCGAAAAAAAGCAGGAATGCTTACAGAGAAAGTAGGGTTTAGTTAGGAGAATGTGGTGGACAGATCTGCTTGACTATCACTACTACTATCAGAATTTGTGTAAAATCAGTGAGCAGAGTGAGTGAGTGACCCCTCTAGGACAGTGAAAAGGATATATTGGAAGACGGAAAAATAGAGAGTCCAGTGTGGGGCCCTCACTGCCTCCTCCTATATGTAATGACTCAGAGATAATCTTTTGCCACTTCTTATGGATTTATTTACCAACATGACACTGACATTTGAATCGGTCGCACTAGGCGAGTCCGGAGCCAAAAAGACAACCACTTGAGTTAACTTCTTTGAGAAATGTAGTGACCAGTGAATAAATATGTTTAATATTCTACTTTATTAATAGAGGTAAAATCAATATATTAATTTATTTTTTTAATAAATATGTCAAGTTAAAATTTGACAAATAAAAAGGAACAGAAAGAGTATATAGATACTCCTATTAGTTATTTTAATTTGTTGTTGTCTTCATAATTTATGTATCTATTAGTTATGTAGTTTCTGAATTGCAAATCAAGTGTGATATCAATTTTATATATGAATAACTTACTTTCTACTTAGATATCAAATACTACCTAACTTATATAAATAAGCTATCTATTTACAAGCTACGAAACGACTCTCATAATATAATTATGTCTATGAGGTCATTCCGTTAACATGAGAAGATGGAATATCAGAGAATTAAATTTTTTTTTTAATATTTTAAATCAAAATAGAATATAAATCTGATCTCAGTCTTAATTCTAATTATTTTATCCAATTTAATATTATTTTATGTCATTTTAGTGTCGATAAGACTATAACTAATCATACACTAGCTGCAAGAGCTAATGATTGAACAACTTAAGATATTAATAATTTACTTCATATTATTATCCTATAATTTAAACTAATGGTCCTATAACTCGACAAAACTAAGCCACTATATACTTGTATTATCCCATACGGCTATAGATTTTGATTAGGGGAAAAAATAATTCTTTATTATAGTTGGGGCGGAGCTCTAGAAAGTGATGGTGTTGGCTTAAGTAATAATAAAAATATTATTCTCTACATTTTAATTTATACATTTATTTGATTGATTTTCAATTAATTATGAATAGATAGAAAGAAAGAAATTATTTGGGATTTATCGTCTTAGATATGCAAATAATATTGTCAGTAAAATATTTAAAACTTAATATCTTAAATATATCGTGATATTTGTGTGAATAATAAAAGTTTTTTATTAAAATAGAATAAGAAAATTAAATTAAATTGACGTCAAATTAGAAAAAGGCATGAAGTACTAAAAAAATGGAATTAAGATTTATTATCGCTTACGAAATAAATAAAAGGAAAAAAACTTTTCAGGTTTCTTAGGTATAAAAATAAATATTTTTTATGTAAAAATAAAGATTTTAGAGTTGCAATAAACTCCAAAATTGTTGAACTTCATGCAATTACGTAATTAAGGGGGAGAGAAAGGGCATATGAGTAAAAAAAAGCATCATAAAATAATTGAAATCAGTTTGCGTTGATCACGGGCAAAAGTGATGGTGAACACTTCTAGGTGACATAAAAAATCAATGATCTTAATGACTTAATGCTAACTCTGGAGACCTAGTTGTGTAAAATCAGCATTATAGACTCAGAGGCAAACCCACGTGTTCCGTTCAGGGTGTACCTGCTTCCGTTAACTTTAAAAAATTATATTATATATATACACATTGAGATATGATATATACTCTCTTCGTTTTTATATATTATTTTTACAAAAAAAAATTATACTTAATACTTCTTTCGTCCACTTTTAATTGTCATAGTTTTCTTTTTTAGAGTCAAACGATAAGAACTTTGACTAACATTTTATGATATATTTTTTCATCATACTGATATGTAAAAAATTGCAATTTATAGTATTTTTCGTATAGTTTTTGAATATCTAATTTTTTTTGTTTAATATATAATGTAATCTAATTTAACTTTGAAAATTATTCAACTTGACTTTCAAAAAACTTAACATGTCAATTAAAAGTGGATGGAGAGAGTACTTATCATTTCACAAAATCAAACAAATTTTTTTTACCTATTATATCCTCAATTAATTACTTTGAAAAATGTAGAATTTCTTGAAAATCTTAAGTTTTTAATTCATCCACTTCATAATTAATATGGGTAAAATGATAAACTTACTATGTCAATAATTATTTTTTAATAGGTGTCAATTCAAAAGTGGACAAGAAATTAGAAACAGAGGGAGTATTAGTCTTGAAAATATGAATTTGACCAACATGGGAAAACTAAATGATTATTCATGTTCATTTATTGGAAAATTTGACTTTAAGAGAACACTAAATAAGGGTACAATTGTAAACCTACTTAATTTCTTAAGGAACATGAAATTTAAAATGATGACATATAAATAGGAATGAGTGGAGTATTTTACCAGGCACAAAGACATTAAAACTATTTAGGTACGCTGATTTAAATGATGCACACCTTTGAAGTGTGAGGGGACTGAAATCTGAATTCGAATCCTATTTACTAAGTACTATATTTTTTCTTGTGGATAATGCTTTATTTTGGTCCTTCATATATTTTACTTGATTGAAATTATCCTTAATGTATAACAAATGTGTTTATTTTAATCCTTAATATATTTTACTCGATTGAAATAGTTTTTTTATATATAATAAAAGGTGTTCATTTTGATCATTTACCCTAAACCTAACAAACTTATAAAAAAGAATCTCCATAAGAAATGCTTCCACCCCGAATGAGGTCCTACACAACACAAATTCACAATAATTAGGTTCCAAACAGATATCGAACCGAATAGGAAACAAAAAAATGGGTATACGAATAAAAAGGGAATACATCCTCAGAACCTAGGCAGAAGGGGGCAAAAAAAAAACAATGTAGTGCAGAATTATGCTTCATGTATGGGACTTGCTAGGGTGAATTGAACACATTCAACCACCTATTATTGCATGTATTTTGTTCTTTCCCATGTCTAGTTAAAAGACTAGTTGGGCTCAGCTACTCATGGAGAACATGAAAGGCCATCTATTGTACTTTTGCTATGCGTTATAGGGCTTTTGTTGGACTCGTTTTGAGGTGGTACACTTGTAAAATGTCTTTGAAATTTAAAAGTAAAATATTTTATATGAGATTTACGCCTAACGCTCAATGCTGGAAATTTGATCAATAAATTTTATGAAAATCATGTATTTAATTTTTTTTTTATTAACATTATTGACTCTCAATTCTAATAGATGAATAATAAAAGATTTCTATCAAAGATAAAGATTGAAAGTAACTCATATAATAATCTATAGAACTTTAAAATTACTAATTAAGGACATTGTGAAAAATGAATATCGTTTGAACATTCTTTTGAAAATAACTAGACAATTAAACTTTATATCTTTCATTTTCTATTGGCCATGATGTGTTAAATAAGTTATTTCGGCCGCATACCAAAAAAAGTGAAAGAAATAAAACAAAAATGTTAAAAATAAAGGATTTTTTAAAATAAAGTATATTTTATTTTAAAAAATATTATTATTTTAAAAATAAACTTAATTTTCTAAATTAATTTAAAAAGGAAATACAAGAAATTAGTGAAAGTTTAATATTAATAATTATGTATACTAACTAATTGTAAAATGCTCCCATTAAACAAGAAATATGTGTCCAATATTCTCATATTTTCTCCTCTCACTTAATTTTAAGAGAATGAACACATTTTCTACGCCACTTCAGCTCTAAAAAGTATATTATTATACTTAAAATAGTTCAAGTGGTAATAAAACCCCATAAAGAAAATGCATGTCCTTAAAAATTGGGTCATAATTCAAGGGCCAAACACATTATGCAGACCCTTAAATTTGTCCCTAAATTTCATTTTGACACTCTAACTCAACCTTGATTCATTTTAACTCTAATTTTTATGTTTCATTTTGGCACTTCTAAGTAATGTGACAGAGTGTGTGCATCACACTTTCTCTAAGAGAGTGAAAAACAAAAAAAAAGTATATTTAAAAACATAATAAAAGATTAACCCTTCAACTATATTTTTTTTTATGTACCATTTAAACACAAAATACTATTTTTATGATTTCTTTATTTATATATATGCTCTTCAATTGCAATTTTGCATTTTAAAAATCGTCGTTCATCCGTTAGTTATTATAAAAAATTCAAATTGACGGATGATCATTGATTTTTTTAAAGAAAAATAACAATTTCTTTTTGAGAGTTTCCCTGTATTTTTGCGTGAAAAATAACCGACGAAAGTGTGTCGATTTTCTTTCTTAAGAAAATCAATGACAACTCAACGATGCCTATCGAGTTTCAATATTTTTTTATAGTGTTATTAATTAGCAATGAACATGAGTTTTTTTTTTACTGGTATCTAATCTATTTGGACTAACTCAAATACCAGCTTTCTAATTTTTCATTCAACTAAATACGAGTAAAAAAAAACTCATGTTCATTGCTAATTAATAACACTGTAAAAAAATGTTGAAACTCGATAGACTTCATTGGGTTGTCATTGATTTTCTTAAGAAAGAAAATCGACGCACTTTCATCGGTTATTTTTCACGCAAAAATACAGGAAAACTCTCAAAAAGAAATTGTTATTTTTTTAAAAAAAATAATCAATGATCATCCGTCAATTTGAATTTTTTACAATAACTAACAGATGAACGATGATTTCTAAAAATGCAAAAATTGCAGTTGAAGAGCATATATAGAAATAAAGAAATCATAAAATTAGTATTTTGTGTTTAAATGGTACATAAAAAAATAGAGTTGAATGGTTAATCTTTTATTTTTTTAATTTTTTTTTTTTTTTGTCTTTCACTCCCTTAGAGAAAGTGTGATGCACACACTCTGCCACATCACTTAGAAGTGCCAAAATGAAACATAAAAATTGGAGTTAAAGGGTTAAAATGGAACTAGTTTGAGTTGGAGTGCCAAAATGAAATTTAGGAACAAGTTTAAGGATCGACATATGTGTTTGGCCTAATTCAAGAAGGTATTTTATGTCTTTTCCCTTGATTTCATATCACATGTCAACCATACATCATAGTTATTCGGTATATGATTACAACAACAACATACATAGTGTAATCCACAAAGTAGAGTATGAAGAAGGTAGAATATAACAGATTATAGACCCTTGAATTGGAAAAAAATAGTCTAAAATAGTATAAACAAAAAAATAATGAAAATGAATACAATTATGATTAAATATTATATATAATCTGATAAATCAACCTAAACAATATTCATAACAAGATTTAAAAGCACAAATAATGACCAAACAACTACAAGAGTAATATTATTAGGAGCTTATTTTTAAGTGCTTTTAGGTTTTAAGCACTTTTTTTTTAGTTTTGAAAGTGTTCGGAAAAAGTTTAAACATACTTCTAAGCACTCACCTTTAAGCTAAATTTTTAAAAATAAGTCAAAAGTTGGATATCTCCTACTTATGACTTTTTAGTTTTTAACTTATAAGCTACCCCTTCATTTTAAAAAAGTGAATTAGTAAGGTATTGCACACTTTTTAAGAAAATAATATTAAGACAACAATTTACCATTACTTTTTATTTTTACCTTTTTTAATTATTGTCAAATTAGTCATTAGAAGGACAAAGCATTGATCATGATAACTACTGTCAAGTAATTTAAAATTCCTAAATAAATAAAATGGGACTCACCGTTGGCTGACTCACAGTAACTTCTTCAGAACGACGTCGTGGAAGCTTTTAGCAGTCTTTTGTAATCGCGCCACAGCAGTGAAGCAGACTGGAGCTTTTTCCCAGTTTCTGCTTTACTCATCACCTTCACACAATATTTCTCTGATAAGAATGGAAGGAGTAGGTTCTAGACTCGGTCGGGCCTCCTCCAGGTACGGCGCCACCGCTCCCGTTTTTAGCGGTCCAGTCAGAAAATGGAAGAAGCAGTGGGTTACTACTCAGCCTAACAACAATCTTCGTGGCACCGGCAACACCAACAACGTCACCGGACCAAAACTCATGCTTTGCCGTTGGACGCCTCTTGCTTCCGTTCGTTCTGGAGATTCTACTATGCCGGAAAAAACTCCTAAACGGAAGTTCCGATATGCACCTGTAAGTTAACTCTATTCGTGAACGATGTTGTAATTTTTTACTGTTAGGGTTTAGCTATCATTTATCTATTTTTTTTATTTGAAGTTTTGGATTTCCACTTTTCCTGGAAAATAATTTTGTTGGAAGATTGATTTGTTAGTAAGCACACGTTGATTGACGAGATGAGTTGGTCGGATGGTAAACACACTCCACCTTTTAGCTCTGTAATTGTGAGTTTGAGTTACAAAGGGAGGCAAAAAGAGCTGGAGCTCTAAGTAAGCACACATTAACTAGTATTGTCTTAATGTCAATGTTAGTTTTTAATTTTGGTGTCAATGGAACATGTAACCGAGTTATTTTCTCCAATTCAATTTTTTCTTTTTTAGGGTGTGTTTGGTACGAAGGAAAATGTTTTTATGGAATTCTTGGTAAACAAAGTGAGTTTCTTAATTAGTTTTCTAGTGTTTGATAAGTAAGCAAGAAGATATTATTACAAAAGCAGTTGTATGTAATTTGAGTGGGATGGGGTGGGGAGTGGTGGTTTTGGGTAGGATGGTCAAGGGGTTGGGGTTGTGTCACGACCCAATTTAGAATCGTGACCGGCGCTGAGGGGGAGAATTCCAAAGCAAGTCTTACTAGTATTCTACAGACAATCGGGCTGAGTTTTCTTTGTTTTTAGGCCTATCCTGAATTTTCACGTCTCCGAAATTCACAACACAACTAATAGCAATTATAAACCACAACATAATATCCATCAATGATCTAATTGTCACGCAATAAAAATCAATTCATCTCTAAATTACGGAAAAAATTCCAAACTAGTCACTTGACTACAGTTCGAAGGACTAATCCTGACTCAAATCAAAGGAATGACAAATGGAGAGACTCTAAGAGTTTTTAAAGAAACTAAATAAACCATAGCAAATCAATAGTTCTCTTGCCATGCGAAGCAATGTGGGGCTCACCAGATGCTACCAAATCACATTCTCTAGTTAATTGAAATCCTCTTCAATACCACCTAAGCTCTCGCTAAAAACAATTAGCGAGGAGTGAGACGCTAGCTCAGTGAGTAATAATACTTAACCACAATCATTTTAATGAGGGACAAGTCAGAAAACATGCTAGTAAATAATCAAAATGATGTAATAATACCCTTTCAGAAACAATAACCATATTCAATCTTATTTGCCTCATGTAAGCAAAATCAATGTAAATACTTAATAGTAAACTCAGAAAAAAACATTTCCATAACAAATCTTATAGCTGGGAGGTTTCCAAGGATGAATCATGTAATCAGTGTGGCCTTCTCTTTAAGAAGTAACCAATAACAATGAACTCCTCATAAAGGAGTTAAATATTCATATCAGTAGTTCCCTACTGGAGGGATATCAGTAACAATATGCTAGTTCTACCTTCCCACTAACAAGGGCTTTATTAGTAATATGTAACTACAAGGTGCACCACGTCTAACGAACCCTCCGTTAGCTACGAGATTCATCAAGTTCTACTCCCATTTATACTTTTCTTGTAATCAGTAGAAGCATTTCAAAATCGAATAGAGCATTAAATCTTATCAAATCATATTATTTCAAGGTTTAACAATCACATGTCAAAATACTATTTCTCAAATAAGTGTAAAACCTTTTCATTAACAATAATCATATCTTGTAAGAATGAGATCATCTCAAATAATCCTTTCTGTATCATATCAAGTAAAAGACTTGTCCCACATGCAAGTTCAAAACATTCGGTAACACATTTACTTTATAAATCATGTGAAAATCATGAAAGTTATAAACATCAATTGTGGTAAGATTACTACTCACAGTACTCCTGTCGAATTACCAAGTTCGCCACTCGATTACTCGTACGAATTTCTTTGGTCAATCTATAATCACATTCATAACAATTTCGTGTTAACTCCTTCGTTTAGGCTATTTCATGCTAAATTCAGAATACCCAGCCCCTTTTTGGACTTCTTGGTTGCCCACCAATTTGATGCACCATATATATTCAAGCCATGAGTAATTCAGTTGGAGCAATAAACTATTAACTAAATCTATTTTATCCATCTTATTCACATCCAATTCTACATATCCTCTAATCTCTAGCAATCAGATTTCTATCCCCAAAGTAAACTACCTAGGCTAGGAGTCTTAGCAAGTCTGTAAAAGAAGAAGAAAGGAAACAAAGATTTACCTCAAACCTATTTCTCCTCCTACGCCCCTTACAATTTTCACCCTTCAACTCTTTCTTCTCTTCTCTGTTCCTTCGCTGGAAAAGAAACGCAGCTCCTACCGTTCTCTTCTTTTCTACTTTTTCTTATTTTTTTCTTAGTTGCAGCGTTGATGCTCTTCTGTTAGGGCTTTTAGCCCCTTTTTTTTTTTAATTTTTCTAAACGTTTTTGGTCAAACAACACCCAATCAACTTTTTTTTTTTTAAAATAAGAGCTAAATGACATATATGCCCTTATTTTAATATAGGGTATTATAGGTTGGGGGCGTTGGTAGATGGAGAGGAGACAATTAACTTGTAATGTCACTTATGAGTTTTTTTTCTCTTCTAACATTAGGGAAGTCTAAAACATTTTGACCAACCAAATATGAGAAAATCAGAAACCATACAAAACAAACCCCTAGACTCGACATCAACATACTCAGTGTAATCCAACAACATCACCCCTAGACTCTTCAATTTATATATGTGAAGGGAAATTCAGTTTTCTTGCATTTTAAATTATGAAAGTGCATAAAATTGGTTCATTTTTAAATTATATGAAAGCTAAATGTGTCATGGTACTATTGTAAGGTTGTTTCAGATGGTACTCGAATTCCATCTGCAACAATGAAGAAAATTAGCGACAAAGTGAACATGGATCTAGTTCAGGAGTGGTAGAGGTAGAGGTAGGCCGAAGAACTATTGGGGAGAAGTAATTAGACATGACATGACCCAATTTTAGCTTACCGAGGGCATGACCTTAGATAGGAGGTTGTGGAATACATGTATTAGGGTAGACGGTTAGTAGAAAGGAGTGCATTGTTCGTCCATACTAGTAGGCATAGTATCTCTTGTAGTTTTTTGTTTTTCGATTTCTATTACTATCTGATGTTTCTTGTACTTCAATTGTCGTATTATTTTATTGTGGTATTGTTCTTTGACTATCTGTTATTTTTGTTACTATCTGTTGGTTCTTGTACTTTCACTACTATTTGTTGTTTTTCATTGAGCTGACGGTTTATGAAAAACAACCTCTCTACCTTTGACTTAGGGGTATGGTTTGCGTACGCTCTACCTCCCCAGATCCCATTTTGTGGGATTACACCGGGTGTTGTTGTTGACCTCTTGAATATGCAGATTGTTGACTTGAAAGAAAAGAAAAAGGAAGCTCCTGACAACAAAGCTAAATCGAGGAAGCTGAATCAAGCTATCACAAGTTCAACATTGAACGATAACATCTTGACGAAACAAAGCATCAATGATATCTTTGATGACGATTTTGAGGTAATATTTTGATCTTTGTTACCTTTTAGAAAAACAGTTGCATTTCTGTTGTCTATTGTTGTTTTATATTTTCTTCGGTCGTTTGGTTGGGAACAAGACTTATCCCACCATGTATATGGGATAACTTATCCCATCACTATGATATAAAAAATGGTGGGATAAGTTATCCCAAACATGACAACGAAACAAGATAATTTTTTTTTATCCCATCACTAATATTTTTAATCCCTCACACCAAACAAGTTTATGTATGCTCTCCTTTGCTCAATTTTCTACTTAACCTTAATCAAACTTAAATAAGTTTTGATTCACTTGAACGATAAGAAATATCCTACTCGATATGTGGTGAAATTCCAATAAAGTCTTCCCAACTCAGGGTTTGTCCTTTTTAATACGCCAGCTCGTTATTATGTGTAAAAACTAGGACTCTAGAAATCCTCAACAGTCAAATTAATTGATATTTAAAATCCTAAATCAACTAGGGTTTGATTAAATGAATTCTCCATATCCATTTTGCACTAGTCAGGTTCACTTCATTCCAGTAGTAAATAATTTAGGAGTTCTCACACATATTCATACACAACTAATTAGTCCAATATCAACTATTGCCTATATGATTCATTTGTTGACACATTTCGTTCTGTTATAGCTAATTATTCATCTTCTGGTGAGACCTCTGAGGGATTTTAAGTTTGCTGAAATAACTTCCTTCCATGTGGTTTTAGCTCTATCTGTCAACTTTTTTCACTTTCAATCATCATATAATCACATGGACAGACTGAAGGATCTATGTAAGGACATAGCTAAATCTTCTCAGACTGCGGTCATTTCTAATCTTGTTCAATATAGATACCACATCCTTCTAATATGTAGTTTCATTTTTTGTACCTACTTTGAAATTGATACTGGCCAGAGTTTAATGAAGGTTTTTTCGTGTACCTCAGGAACTAAGGACAGATCAGTCCATTCAGACCGAAAGTGAGCCGGATTATGACTTGTACTTGGAAGGTTGTGATTGAGGCACGGCGGAATGGAGAAGATTGGTTGTTATTAAGGTAGATCGTAGTGATATTTAGGTCTAAATGGTTGTAAATATAACCCTCTAGTTTTTGTGCCAACTTAGAATCTAATGTATAAATGATTGTAAATATAATCCCTCTAGTTTCTGTGCCAACTTAGACTCTAATGTATAAATGATTGTAAATATAATCCCTCTGGTTTCTTTTGACGACTTGCTAGTTGTCGTCCTTTTCATAGTGACCTTTCAATATCATCACTATCATAAATATCAATCCCGTCAAGAAGAAAACCTTTAGGCTTATTATCCAAAAACTTGTTTAGAAATATTGTAATGAAAGAAACATCATTGGGAATTTGACCAAATAAGATTGTTCAATTCCTATAAAACCTATCACTAAAATATCTCTAGAGGGAGATAGGGCTAAGTAGAGCGAAAAGGGTTGAGTTAAACTCTATTTGGATAAGTTGAGAGAAAGGACAGCAAAGTAAACCTCCCCCACAATAAAGCAGTCATTATTAACAGACATTACTTAACACTGTAAAACAAAAAATAAAATACTAGAAAAAACTATAACTACTCTGTGAACGGACAGTTCCATTAGAGGATCTGGAACTAAACTCCTTATCAAAAGTGAGCAAATTTTTCTTTTCGAGCTCCAAAATCTTGGTTCATGACCCACCTGTTTAAGCTTCAGTTCTTCAATCTGCCTTCGTACTCTCCATGGCTACCGTCACACCAACTTCAGCTGGCCGAATGATTCGGTCATGCAAGGTGTACCCCGACTGGAACAAGAAGGGAAGTCATGTCTATTAGTCATTCGACTTCAATGAAAAGGGATGTATAAAGTAAATACTAGATTTGCAATAATCAATAAGGATAAAGTGCATGAAGATTGAAATAGCAAATAAAATACACGAATGCCGGAGAAGAAATTCCTAACAGATACCTTGAGGCAGACAGCGACCATGCCAGGAGCCTTTTTAGGATCTGGTACTTGAAACACTGCATTATGCTTATTTGGATCAAATTCTTCATTTGTAGGATCATATTTTCCCACACCAAATTTTTTGAATACCTGAAAAGTAACGAGATGTAAGCAAAAACCAGCACTGAGAAACATATAATGGAGACCTCCTCGCGAAGGTCTTTCGAGACATTTAAGTCGAAGAAGCAACAATAACATAGACCAGAAGGAAATAGGAAGGATTACAAATTTAACCCCTTGAAGTTACTGAACCTTACATTACAATTGGAGCAACAGTAAGGATTTTACTGGGATTTTTCCAATATCAAAGAAATTGTTTTGGAGCTTCTCTTCCAGCTGTATGTGTACATATATAGCAAACTGCAAACCCTCTTCGCTGCTGCTTCATTTCAGAAGCTGGTTGGGGCATTTAGCAGAAGTGAATGAGCAGCAATAGGTTCTTTTGCCATAATCTGTAGGGTTTTACACGGCTTTAAAGGCTAATTTTTGGAACTACCACCTTGTTGAAATTTAAAATTATAAATTTCTCCGGATTCACCCTAAAAGACCTAAGTTGTTTATATTGTAGATTATGTTTGTAAAAAAAAAGGTTGAAGTGTTTCATAGATGAATTCAGAGTCTACGAAAGCAGTAAAAAAGGAACATAAGCCATGGACTATATTTAGGTGAAAAAGTGTACCTCGGAAAGCTGTTTATCAGTCATTTCAACACCTTCCAGAAGTGTCTTCAGAAGTGGCACAGCACCAACAGTATCCTTAGATTCATCAATTTTGGAGAAGCTCTCTTTTACAACAGAAGAAGCCCGTTCCATATTATCAGCAACATCTAGAAGAGATTTCACAAAATTCTGCAATAGCATTTATGCAGAAGATGAGAAAAAATCACAAGCATAACGTAATACTAATAAGTAAATGCAGGACTATCTGGCAAAACATGTGCCTAGAAAAACTAACTTGAATGGCAAACTTTTTGGAATTTTCTGCTTCTCGTTTGGTTCTGTTCATTACATTCTCCATCTCCGCATAAGATCTAAGAGCTTTTTCCTTCATTTTCTGAAACTCATCATCTTTTATCTTTAGGAGTTCTTCCTTCTCAGCCACTAGTTTCACCAAGTCATCCCTAGAAAGATCCTCCGTATCTAAATCAGAATCAGAATCAGAAGATGCAGCTTGTTTAGTACGTCTTCTTCTTCGTTTGACATTTTCATTTGTGTTATCATTGGATGCCAAATCAGGACCTGATTCATCATTCTCATCTTGACCCTGAGAATCAGCAGAAACTGAAGCTTCACATTTTTCATTCACTTCTCCATTCTCTTTTGTGCTTCCCAGTTTGCTTTGGGACTGAGATGTCTCTTTTTCATTATGTTGGGGCGATGCAGAGGATGAAATTCCAAACCGTTGCAAGACAGATTCATGAAATAGAGTAACCTGATTCACCATTAGCAGAACCAGCAATATTTAGGTGCATATGGAAATTGAACATTTCTTCTTTTGACAAGTACAGAGTAACTAATACATAAAATCTCAAGGCATCAAACTTAGTGGAACGTTGATTTTACAGCTCGAGCAAGTTAAAAGATCTATAAAGTTATCTAGGCACTGTACAGTATCTTGATCACAGCAAAAAGAACAAGTTAGCCAGGTAACTATTTTTCAAATTATGTAGGTCTGGATATCCCTTTGAAACCTGACAGAGCCAATCCAACTGATAAACATCCTACAACTGGTAGTGAACATAACACACTCCATACCAAACATCCCAGGAACAAGCTCCAAATATTGCAAACTATCTCAAAATGCAGAAAAAGATTGCTTATAGTTGTTTCTAAAATTAAGCAAGCTAGCAGCCAATTAAGGTACTCCAACATCTGGCACCTTTTTAGATTCTCAAAGTTTCAGTAAAGGTTTCAAGTGATTGTTTTGCATCCTGATTTTTTGCAATATTCTGTTGCTACAGCTAAAGTAACACTAAGATCAACGATTCAAATAGAAGCCTATGATACAGCTAAATTACGAGTACTGCTTAAACCCTAGCAAAACCCTACACATTAAAAATCGACGAAAAATGAACAACTTCATAAGTATTAAGGCACAACATCAAACCTTCTCTTTGAATTCACGAAAGGAGTGAAACTGAGATGCAAGACTGGGAACGTATTGTTGCTGTTGCTGTTCTCGGGAATAGAGGAGCAACGAGCTCCGGCACTGAGCTACGACGGATTTTGGGAAACGAGATGGAATTCTACTAACCAACATCTCCAAATTCACAGTTTGAGCTCAGATTTGGAGAAATGGAGAAGTGAGAAATGTGGAGAAGAGACGTAAATAGAAGTGTGATCAGTTCATCGCTTGTAGAGAAAGAAAATTGTGAATTGTCGAGAAAACCCCTGTCTTGTTCAACAGGGTATTATACCGTAATCCCTTTATTTAAAAAAGAATGACGTCTTTTTCTAATTTCAGCTTTTCACGTGCATGTTTAAGACCATAAGATTAAAAAATAATTTTGTACATTTGACATAACTTTAATTTAAGACCACAAGATTCAAATATCTTCTTTATTTTCTTAAACTCCTGCTAATTTCGTGTCAAGTCAAATTATGTCATTCTTTTTGAAATTGACGGAGTACTGTAAAAGTAATAAGAGGATGCCAGGGTTATATTTGTCATTTTTGAGAAGATACTTCAGTTAATTATGGAAACGTCCAGAAAGGGATAGGAAAATTGAGTAACGGAGGGCCGGAAATCTTCATTTCATGACGGCGTCTACTTGACGAATTTTTTCTGCCCATCTATTTTTTTAATGATAAATATTATCTTAGTTTTTGTTATTCTTTTTTTTTTACTATATTAATAGTAAAAAAAACATGAATCTCACATAATAGATAAAATTGTGCACTAATTTTGGATGTTTGACAAATTCGTAATGTTTGAAACAATTATCTTGTTAACTAAAAACAACACACTTTAACATAAATCCTACAAAATTAAGTGTTCGATAATTTTTTGGAAATTGTATTGAGCATTAATTTAGTATGGCTATATAGCTCCATTCACCTTAACGGTCATCAAGCCTAATCCGTTAATGAAAGCCATAAAACGTTCATAAGGATATTGTGTTGTATTCAACTTAAAATACAATCATGAAATTAAAAATATCAAAAACTCCTTAGAGACGTACCATAAAAAAAACTTAGTTGGCCGATTGGTTCTGCTAATGAATCTTTTTATGAACAACAACATACTCAGTGAAATCTCACTAAGTGGAGTCTGAAGAAGGTAGGGTGTATGCATACCTTATCACTACCTCGTAAATAAAAATATAAAAACAAGAAGCATCAACACAAAAGTAAGATCAAGCCGGATGTAGAATTCATAATGCATATTTACATGCAGCCTTATTTACCATATGATACTATTACTTCAGTACTCACTATTAAGCCCAAGTCTCAATGTGGGAGTTAGAATGAGAATACACGATCCATAAAATAATAAACATCACGTCTGCCAGGCGCCAGCAATTACTCTATGCTATATCAGCTCTGGACCTCGTCAATCGTAAGGATTTCTGAAATTCTTGAGAAGTTCAGGGATGTCATAACCAAGCATGTCATCGACGGATTGTATCAATTTGGGCTTCAACTTCTCAAACTTATCAATGTTATAACCACTCAGAACTTCCCTGAAGTGTTCAACGTTAGGAAAATCCCCAGCTGGTAGATGGTGTTCCTTTTGAACCTGTTTTGATGAGTTGGAAATTAAGACACAATACTAAAGCTCCAGATAAGAATCATGTCACAAGTGCATGAAATTGCTCGTTGGTGCTACACATGCATGCACGTTGACCACATATGTACGTAGATTTGAGACAGACAACAGAGGGGAGAGAGAGAGATGGACCTTCATAAATTGATCTTCCAAGTTATCAACAAGTTTTTGCTGGGTCTTGGCTTTGCCTATCATAGCAGGCATCTCCTTTTTCAGGTGACTGATAATGTAAGAATGTATCTTGGCAGCTCTAGCACGTTTTACGAATTCATTTATCTGCACCAAAATATAGCCTGTTTGTTATCATCATTTTTCAAAAAACTTGGACGCACAGTATATAGAAGTAAGTAAAATGGGATGCCATAATGAAGATTATGAACTTACACGACGATCACAAGCCTTCTTTGGTATGTTTTTCAAGTCTGTAAGGAGATCATCTTGTTCCTTCTCAAAAAGTTCTTTTCCAATCGGCCCTATAGCAGCCTCATTTATTGGTTCGTCATTAAATGATCTGTGAAAGATGAAAAACTACATTATTGAGGAACTCCAAAAAGTGATGAAAGTCTGTAATATTTTGATATCTACAAGGATACAACTCAGAAGGACTCAACATTATGCTCTATACACAAATAGGAAATTAAAATGAAGATATCTGCTTCTAGAGCATGCATGTTATACCTACACACTCAAGCATGAGAGCAAACAGTGTATGGTGGGCGAGTATCTCAAACATGAGGTAGGTTTTTGGACAGAGTAACCCCCCACCCCCATCACCCAAAAAAGCCTACCAGGAGTCAACCACAACCAGTGGCTCTTTTCCACTTTGCTCCCCAGTGACTACAAACCCAACCTAATGATTGGAGGCTGAGTGTTCTTACCACTAGGCTATCCCTCCATTATTGTAACCATGTTTCGAAAAAATAACGGTCTAACTCCCAAATCAGATGTCAAGTCTCATAAGGTGCAATCAAGATCTCAGTTCACTGGCAATAGTCTTAACGTAAGTGCAGGCTTGATACATCTTGAAGACATCCAGAAAAACATAGATATTTGAAATCCCAAAATAATACTCTTACTTTGTTGGGCAGAATACCAGAACTACTTGTAAGAATATAGAGATCATACCCTATGTAGACACGTGCAACTTCAGGGGTATTTAGAACCTTCCCTAAAGACCACATCAATGCTCCGTAAACCCTCATAAGCTGCAGTTGACACCAACAATAAAACCAAATGGTTAGCTTAGTCCAGAAATAGGAGGAAAACCTTAACAGACCCAAAAAAACAAAAGTTGAGCCTACTTGTTGAGTATCAACTTGGTCAGCCTTGTTCAAAACCACCCGTATCTTATCATCATGGCCTCGAAGAGACGCAATCACACGTTTGAATTCATCACTTATATCAAGTTTGTGAGGATCAAACAAAAGAAGAATGAGATCACACTTAGAAGCAAACCAAGACGTCACTCCCGTAAAATCATAGCTCCTTTGTGTTCGTTGTTTTTCTCCTGATAGAACTCCAGGAGTATCAACAAATGTGATGTGCTCCAACAGCTAACATGAGAGAGGGAAAAGATGGGAAAAGGTATTCAGAGTCTGGTGAGTTTATGAGAAAGTTCTGATCATTTAATGTATGAGTACAATCGAGTAGCATAACTCACAGGATGTGGCATTTGAGAACACTCAAACTTTGACAAAAATGCAGATCCAAAAGTTGTCAAACCGCTAAATGGCATATTTGCTTGAACTGCAATTGTGTTCCCTGGAATACTCCTTTCATCGGGTCCATTCTGTATAATTACAGTAAAAAATGAACACCAGTCCAACAAAAAGATTAGCAAAACAATCACTGTTGAGAAAACTATTACCAAACATGCATTCCATGGGTATAGCCTTCTCCTTTCTAACTAAAAGTCTGGTTTAACTAGCAAAACTGTTGCAAAGTATTCTCAAGGAACTCTTTGATGTGATATATTTAGAACTATGTGTTAGGACAGAAGGGAGAAAATATATATCCACAAAAAGAAGGTACAATGAATTGAAAAGCCATCTTTGTCAATTTAGCGCACACTATTTTGACACAACTTCAAATGGAATGAAAGACATTCAACTCAAGGTGAAAACAAAAATAACTTCTCTTTTGTTCAGCAACATAATCCAAAAAAGGACTGAAAACAAGTGACCGCAGTGGTTAACAGAAACAAAGATAAGCAAAGTACCATGACAACCACAAATCTGTCTGTTGTAGGCTCTGGTCCAATGTGAGCACCTACAGACAAATAAGGAGCACAAGTGTCAACAGGAAGCTGTGAACAAACAAGAGACATGGACAAGAAAAAAAAGAGTGTTAGATGACCTGGATAACTGGTTCCAAGTAAATGCTTAATAAATGTAGTTTTTCCTGTTGAGTATTGACCCAAAAGCATCACCATTGGTTTGGCATCAAAATCACTATTTGTCTACCAACACAGAGCAAATGAAGAAAGCAGTCAGTGGCTTCTGTATTACTTTTCCATGGATTAGTACAAAAGAAACTATAGTTGAATGGAAAAGTATAAGCAAGAGTTTCCTCTCCTATATCTTGAAAATAAGCACAACCAACATGATAAACTGCCTACCAGTAATGGAGAGACGAAATCATTAAAGTGATATGTTGCTTCCAGTGGCTTTAGTTTCTGGAGGTACAACTTCTTCAGTCCATCAACTATCGATGTGACGGAGCTTAAAGAGACCTGAGGGTAGATTAACCGAACCAAGCCTCATTTTAAGAGCAAAATCAGAAAATTTAGCATTAAACATGCTATGCAATGCTATAGGATGTATAGGGAGAATAAAAGGAGAGTACATTTCAATGCAAAAATTTCAACAAATGGTTTATAACGTAAAATTAAACAACGTTCTCGTTAATGGATAAGGACAAAAGATGCTCATTTACAAATTGACTTCACAGGGAAAACATCTGATATGATTTCAATTTGAGATAACTAAATGAATTTATGTTTGCAACTTGTGAAATATACAATTTTTAACACAAGTGTGTCAATATTTTAAGGAGTCCAAATAAGGACATCTGTCATATAACTAGGGAGGGTGAAAGTGGGTGGACCGGTGGAAGGTATTCCATTTAGGAGAAAGGATACCAGCTAAACATGGCAAAAATTGGAAAACATGCCATTCAAAAATAAATAAATTATACAACTGGCTAGTAGAAAAATGCATCAACTAGGTGAACAAAAGTGCAGAGGTCTGTGAGCTTACAAATAAAGTACAAGACTAACCACACTAACCTTCTTTACAGATGAAGATGATGAAAACCAATTAGCTGTAGCAGAAGATTGCACTGTAGAACTGCCTGCTTCCGAATCCAATTAGTTAGACATAGACGATCCATCTAACTCCCTTCTCAAATCCCCAAGAATCACTAAGAAAGAAGATATAAGAAAGATGTTGTATGTGTTGAGGAAAAATTACCATTCTGCTCAGGTTCACTTTTAGGCATACGCTTTTTCTTCTGTATTATAGAAAATACAAGTCAGTAGCACCACAATAAATGAAAACTAATGCAGAAAGTACACCAAGCATACTTACAGTTTGAAGTAAATCCAGACCTTCTAAGCTAGGGGGTTGCAAATTTTCAAAGTCAACTGCCATGATCACAATTGTTCTAATTGTAAGAACACTAACAGTATATGACAACAATCCTACAGCTAAAGAAAGAGAACACAAGGCATTGTAATGAACCAACTAGTTTGCCAGAGATCACATTCTAGAAACTTCTCTCGTTGCTAGATTACAGTCTAAAATTTTAAAAATTTAAAGCTTGTTAGTTACCTTCGGCATTTAAGAGATCACTGCTTACTGGGTGGCCAGCTTGTGCCAAAGAGACTAACTAAATGTTTGGAAAAAAGAAAGGATCAGAGTCTTATCTGGATTAAAATTAAATACCAGGTTGAAGTGCAAGTCTGCAATGAACTAGTACCTGCATTGCAGCAATAAATTCTCTAAAACCGAGAAAGCCTTGCCGTTTGGAATCTGCAATTGCCCACACCTTGGGACAGAAGAAAAGAAAAACAATCCATTGAAATAAAATTAGCGAGTTAAGAAGAAGAGAACTGGCAGAAAAGAAGGGATCAATCTGATTCAGTAATAGCTACAGTAGTACTAGGCGGAAACTGACTCATAATAAAGCATACGAGCATAGGGTGGAGAAGTGACACATAATAGTAGACAGTATGAAAGTCAAAAATACAATATTATTGCAGATAGTCAGTTGATACTGGGCATAACCTATGTAGCACTACCAAAAGTAATGTATAAGTAAGCATCTGTTCAATTTTGGGTGTAAGAGAAGGGAAGAGGATAAACTTTGCCATCCAATTCGTTAGAGTTTAATTTCTTCACCATCAAAACTTAGTTGTATCACTGCACTTGTCAAAATACACCCACTTTATCCACTGGCTTAGTTCTGTTCACTAATCACTGAAAAACGTTAACATGAATTGTAAATGGCTAGAAATGGTCCAACATACAGGATTTCCTATTTAACAGGACCTGCTAATCCACATGTCTAATCAATCCTCTTTGAATTTCAGATTGGAGGTCACTCTCATTAGTTGTAAAGATGAAGTTCACAGAAATACTCTCCAGTGTCAACAGTGCAAGAGGTTCACCAGTTTGAAAAGTTCAAATGGCAAAGCACAACACTCAAGTTCGGAGCTACAAGCGCAAGTAATCAGAATGTCAATCGATCAACAGTTCCTCAATCTCGAACTAGTTGGGGTCAACTAATGTGAGTGACAATAACTAAATCCAAACATAGAGTAGCCAAAATTGCCTATATAAATCCTATGCTCTTCATTGTGTTATGTTCTTAGCTAAATCAACATCAATTATGAGAGATGGTATAGCTTTTGACATAACTTTAATTGGATTTTATGATTTTATCTCTACATCATCGTCATAGTATCACACTTATTGATCGTTTTCCTTTTTCCCGATGAGTTCTACACAAGATATGATCGAACCATCTCATGAAACCTTCTCTTTTCATCCTTTATGAGTTCTACTTTTACACTTGTATGCTAAGTTAGTCAGACTCGGGTGCGGGTGTCTAGTACGGGTGCAAATCTAAACGTTGTCATGGTATAAATTCTAAAATTAGTAGCTAGTCGGGTGTCGTTTAGTTTTCCTTCTCTGTAGACATGGATGCAACACCAGAAGTGAAGAGTCCGCGCAACTTAGCTTGTACCCTCTATTGGATGTGATCTTTTTTTATCTTACCTAATCTTGTATGACTACACATCCATTATAGTATTTGCATTTTTAAGACGCTCATCTTGTGGTATGTTGGACGATAGAGATGCATTCACTCTCATTGTATCTCTACTCTCAAATAATTTGTTGGTCTCAGCATTCCAATGAATTTCACTGAATGTGGGATTCCTACAATAGAATCCCAAAAAATCTGGATCACCCAGTGCAATGGGAAAGTCAAACAGAATTTGGTCTCAACAGTAATTGTAACACAAATACCAGATATATATCCATGTAATTACATCACCAAAGAATCAGAGAATACGATGCTAAAGAACCGCTCCCGATCCAATTACAGACATAAAAACAATGCTTAATGACCTACTTCACATCCAATTTCAGACAAAGTGTCATTAGCCCCAATTAACCTTAACTTCCTAAACTACCATCAAGGATCAGAAACAAGAAGTTGCATGAAAAGGTAACTGCTATTTGGTTGAAAGCAATTCAATTATGGAAAATGCTTTGCACGAATCGAGTCAGTTATTAAATTGAAAGGAGAAGAGAACAAAAATCCTGTGTTTACAACATGGACAATTAGAAGTTCACTAGTTTAAGAACTTATCCTCCTCCAATCTGAATATTGAAGATTACTAGGGCCTTAGTAAATCTTATTATTGTATGGAACCATTCACGATGAAGATCAAGATTGTATTTGTTATGAATCCAATTTTTCCATGTTTGGTTGGTCAAAATATTTTGGAAAATATTTTCTCTAGGAAAATGACTTCCTTAATCAAAGTACAGAAAACAAGTTACATAAGTGACATTGCAAGTTCATTATTTCTTTCCAACCCACCCAACACCCCCACCCCCTACCCTTGACTATCCCAACCCTTGCCACCCTCGAACCACCAGTCCCCACCCCATCCCGTCCACATAGTATTTTGCTAGATTACATATATATGCTCTTGGAATAATATTTCTTTGCTTACTCACCAAATACTAGAAAATAAGCCAGAAATCCACTTATTTTCTAACAAAACATTTTCTAGGAAAATATTTTCCTTTCATACCAAACACTTAATCTTACAAGAGCTGAAACATATAACTATACTCGCTAGCAAAAACTGTAACTCTAAGCCATTCTACTGCACAGGGGAAAGAATAAAAACCTGTTTGAGGTCCTGCCGAGGCAAATTGGACATAGCAAAGAACTTGATAGCATCACCGCCAGTGAGACGTCCATCTCCATCTGATAAAAATACCCAAATTCATTTTTCAGCATAAATTTGTGAAATCAAATGGAGCATACATACATATACATATATAATTATACACACGAAGAGGATCATCATAATGAGGGTACCTGAATCGGCTAAACTAAACCATTGTTGATAGATTTTCTCATGATCTTTGGAGCACCGATTAATCGGAGATGTATCAAACTCCATTATTCAATTGGCTTTTTCACCTATCTGAGTGCCTTGCTTTTAGGGGAACACTTTTTATGTTTCCATTTTCCTTCACTGATTTTTTTTTGTAGGAAGAATATTTGTATGTAAATAATTTATATTTATCAAATTAAGTAAGTAGTAACTTTTTAAGTTTCAAAATTATTTATTAAAAATTTTTTATTATTACTTTATATATGTCATACTAAAATTAAAGTGATAATTTTGAAACTATAATAATAGATGTGTCGTTTGAAGTAAGATTTGTTTCTAAAATAGGAGAAGATTTTTTTTAGTATCCTACTAGTAAGAATGATTTGAAATATGCACCGTACTTAATAATACCATGTTGAATATTGAATTATATTATTTTTTTGGTTATTATCGAACTCTTGTTTTATAGTTAATCAAGTTGGCTATTCATACAAAATTTATGTGTATAAATCACATTTTCCCCTTGTTAATCATGTATTTGTTAAGTTTCCCTAATAATTAGGTAAAGAGAAAGGTGAAAATAAGTTGTTTGTTTCCAAACGGTAAAACTTAATCCCACTCCTCTTTTTTTTTGTGCAAACTAAGTATTGTATTAAACAATCTAATACGGGAATCTTAGTAGCTCAGTTGATCGGCTACAATAACGACACTTGTACCTTTGTAGAACAACACTTACATTAGTAACCAACATGGGTTGTGCTGCACTGGTGGGAGTGTTTCACCCTTAACCAGGGGTCTCGGGTTCGAGCCCTGGGTATGGAGAAAATTCTGTTGGGAGCGCCACCCCCGAATGGGCCCTGCAGAGCGCGATCTAGATTTAATCGGAGCTCCAATATGGTCTCCGAACACCGGGTGGGAAACCAAAAAAAAAAACACTTACATTAGTAGAAGTAGTGATGTTAACATGAAGTACATAAGTAGTATTTTGTCTATTATGTACATAAGCAAAACGGTTAGTGATTTGTTAACAATTACAAAATATAGTTGTTTGGATATTACTTTTACCACATATATGCAATAGCAAAAGTGAACAAGTCTAATTATATCTTCAAGTAAATCAAATGGTGAGCATGTATTGTTTGAGCGAATAGACGAAAGTGTCAAGTTGGCAATGATGAGGTTGTAAATGGCCTAATATTTGGCACCTAAAAAGGGTGTTTGGGTGGAGCTAAAAGAGGTGTTCGGTCAATAAGCTAACTTTTTATTGTGAAGAGCCTAAATATTGGCAATATAAGAATTCTTATAATTTTTCGTAAGATACTATTGAATATATATAAATTATTGTACATCACACAATAACACAATTGCTTATCTGATTTCCCCTTAGGTTTGAGCTTAGTTACAAAATCTCAATTAAGCAAGTGAAGTTTTCTTTTTAAATCAATGGAACCCCAACTAAAGTTATGCTCATAACGTTCTAATAGATTAATCTTATATTTTGGTAGGTGAATAAATTAAATAAATATGATTGAGGAAACTATTTAGTGCATTTTTAATAATCGTGATATATCATGTAATTGATAGAATTTAACTTTTCAGCCCGCAAGGCGCTAGCCAAAATTATCAATAATAAATAAGTAGTTGACCTTAATGGAAGTTGCAACGAAGATGGGAAAACCCAAATATTTTCCAAAGTGATGACTCTCCAAAATATTCAAATTGTTTTTTTTTTTTTTAAATTGGGAATCCTAAAATAAAAGTCACGAATTTTAAGATTTTTAATTTTGTTTGTTTATTAAAAAGAGAAATCGTGAATTAAAAAGAAATTTACCTTGAATCTTGGCAATGATGATTTTTCTAGATTTTCAATGACTTAAAGTTGGAGCATCTTTGTGTAAAAAATTAAAAGAAAATATAAAGATGGATGAAAAAATCTTGCTAACTAGGATTGAACCAGATACCACTTGAAAACGAACCCTTAAATTGGTGAACCATTTAGTCATTTGAAGCATATATTACTTATTACTTTACCTAATATTTAATAAGGAAAAAGGACATCATGCATGAAAATATCAAATACATCAACAACTAATTATTACAATCATCAATAGTAAACAAATGAATGGAATGATAATCCTCAGAAACAAAAGATGATAATGTCCTAACTTTTCCATCTCCTTCTAATTCAAAATATTTTTCAGTAGGACCAAGTACAATAAGTTGTTGCACACTTGCAAAATCTATCTTATTTGTGTACTCATTAACTAAGTCAATAAAAGAAATAAGATTAGGATCATATCCTTTTCAATAATGAACCAATCTCTTCACATAATGTGGTTCTGAATTATTAAGTCTCACCATCATGATGAAAGTATATGGTGACATTTATTATTTTAATAACCTACAAGGATTTAAATAAAATAATTGTACAATACTAGATAACATATTAGCTAAGTGAAATAGTTAAGTATTAAAACATAATGTTAGTTAGTCAGTATTCACATTAGGAAAAAGAGGAAAATGGGCAGTGATACATTAAGTACATGAAATTAAATTGTTAAGCATTAAAGTTAAGTCAACATTATTAAAATTAAATTTTTAAGTGTTAAAATTAAGTCAAATTAGGAAGAGTTAACAAGTCATATTAAACTATTAAGTAAAAACCAAGTCATATTAAACTGTTAAGTATTAAAGTTAAGTAAAAAAATAAGTCATATTAAACTGTTAAGTATTAAAGTTAAGTAAAAAAAAAGTCATATTAAACTTTTAAGTATTTAAGTTAAGTCATAAACTAGAAGAGTTAACAAGTCAAATTAAATAGTTAAGTATTAAAGTTAAGTCAAACTAGGAAGAGTTAACAAGCCATGTTAAATTGTTAAGTAAAAAATAAAGTTAAGTCACATATTAAACTGGAAGAGTTAACAAGTCAAATTAAACTGTTAAGTATTAAAATTTCAAACTAGGAAAAGTTAACAAGTCATATTAAATTGTTAAGTATTAAAATTGAGTCAAACTAGGAAGAGTTAACAAGTCATATTAAATTGTTAAGTAAAAAACAAGTCCTTTTAAACTGTTAAGTATTAAAGTTAAGTAAGAAATTAGTCATATTAAACTGTTAAGTATTTAAGTTAAGTCACATATTAAACTAGAGGAGTTAACAAATCAAATTAAATTTGTTAAGTACTAAAGTTAAGTCAAACTAGGAAGAGTTAACAAGTCATATTAAATAACTTGACATCATATCATCTTAGGAAACATTAAACATTTTATTCATAACATGTGGCTATTTTTTAAAATTCAAGTTGTAAGAATATTTCTAAGTGAGAACCATACTGAAAATTGCAGAAGTGTATGATTCTTAACTGTTAAACTATCAAAAAGAATAGAGACATTCCACAAAGAAAATATAGGTCTACCTAATTATTACTTTAAAGGATGACAATAAATAATAACCCCTAACAAGTAGATAGTAAAAAGACAAACAGACAACAAATTTTAATAAATGAGATAAAGAAATCAATAAATAAACAAGTAAACTAAAGAAGAAGATAAACAAATCAATAAATAGACAACTCGACAAAAGAAGAAGATAAAAAAATTAAGGGAAAAAGAACAAATATACCCCCCGAACTTTGATAAATGGTACATCTATGCCCTCCGTTTTACTTTTCATCCATCTCAGCTCCTACCGTCCAATTATCGATGCACATATGCCCTCTCACTAACTGCACTTTCATTTTGTACACGTGGTTAAATCCTAAGCAACTACCCCGTTGACCATTGCTTCTAACTCATAAACTAAGAACCCGCCCCATAACCCAATACCCACCCAATTTGTAACGCCACGTATCCTAGATAGACCATAATGCAGATTTCCAGAAGTACAGGTGTCATCTACGGAGGCCGCCTATGGATCGTAACGTGGTCCACAAAAAAACCCAGAAAACCTTGACCGTAAGTGGGACCACGGTTCGTGGAACGTCGTTCGCAGAAAACCCAGACCCACGGCCAAGACCTACGGACCGTAGGTTGGACCACGGTCCGTGGATCTTGGTTCATAGATCCCAGTCTCTGAGCCAAACGACAAAGGACCAGGACGGACCGTAGTTAGGACCACGGTCCGTGGACCAGGTCCGTCGGTCACTCCGACAACTTTTAAGTCAGGGTCATTTTGGTCTTTTCTCTATGTGTTGGACCCCTAAACTACGCCATTTAGACCAGTCATTTAGACCCTAAATTATGAGATTTTAGTCAGATTAAGCTTAGAACATAACTAGAACTTACCTAAGTCAAATTATTAATCAAAACTTAGAAAATTAGAAGCAAGAGATGAGAAAAAGGTCGACCAACTCTAGTTCAAGAACGCAACAAGTTTCCATCAGTTCCAACCCCGAAATCGAAAGATTTCTCCGTGGAATTCGTCACCAAGTATGTGGAATTTCACTAGTGGGTTCCTTTTTTCACCCATTAGGTCCCTAGTTTTCAGTCAATTTCTTGATTCCCTTCTTATGACTAGACCTAGGGTTTCTTGAATGATTAAGAATATTGGGTTCTTAGCTGTTAGAATGATCCAAATTAGATTACTATGTTAATATTCAGTCTATTGCATGAATTTCAGAACACTAGCTATGTAGTTCTTTAGTTCTTGAATTACACATGCTAGGCTAGATATTTCAGTTATTTCAGATATACATGCCTCAGTCTTAAATGTGTCATTATCAGTTATTTATGCGCATTCTTAGTTTGCATGTCATTTTGAGCTATCCAGTATATCACAGAAATTCAGTCATAATGTGTTAATCACTTAATCTATTGGGAGTAGCATAATACCGAGTTGGACTAGGGTTCAGCGTACCCATATAGTCCCAGAACTACGAGCCACGTAGGTTGTAAGTCCCCTATGTGGG
>NW_006238986.1:178815-181337 GCF_000226075.1 Solanum tuberosum | reverse complement strand
ACCTTTGGCCGGGTGTATTGGGTCCTCTTGATGGGGTATATACATCGGACTCCACATTTAGATCATGTGGTTTTATTATCGGTTATTAGAAGCTCCCACAGTTCATTCATATTCTATTGCACTGACCATTTATCAGTATATTCAATTTCAGCATGTTATAAATTGGTCATTGCATTCAGTTAGCTCAGTATTCAGTATCTATATCATGTTCATATTATATCATTGCTTTATTTTGGTCATTGCATTCAGTTAGCTCAATATTTAGTATTTATATCATGTTCAAATTATAGCATTGCTTTATTTCTTTGTTCAGTTATATGTTATTTCAGCTTTATTCTATCATGCATGCTCAGTACCTTTCAAGAACTGACGCATACTCTGCGCTACATCTTTTCGTGATGTAGGTTCAGGCTCTTAGCATCCAGATCACGCTTAGATCGGTTCCCGATATCTAGTTCAGCAGCATTAATGGTGAGTCCTCATTCTTCGAGGACAACAATCATGTTATCTTTTCATTATTTCAGTCTTTTAGTTTTAGCTTTGCTCGACTTAGTTGGGGCATGTCCCAGCACTTCTAGTCAGTTAAAGGCTATTTTCAGACATAGCTAGATTCAGCTTAGTATTTGAGTTTAATGTTTCTTTTGTATTAAACTCTCAGATTTGATATTCAGTTTTAGTATATGGGTATTTCCCATCATTTTGGATTTACTTATTATTAGCTTCCGCAATAATTTTATTTCTCAGTTTATCTTTAGTATGCTCATGATTATGCCAACAGGGTTAGCTTGGGGTCACTTGTGATCCTAGGTCCCGTGTCCGCGTCTTGGGGGTAGCTCGGGGTGTGACAAAATTGGTATCAGAGCACTAGGTTTAAGAGTCCTAAGATGTCTGAAAAGCCGCACTAAGTAGAGTCCTTTTAATGGGTGTGAAGTGCACCACATCTAATAAGAGGGAGGCTACAAAGTGTTTTAGGAAAAATCTTCATTTTCTTGTTACTCTTATCGTGCGTAAGGTATGATCTAATTCCATTCTAACTTGACGATCTATATTTCAGGGTGATCATGCCTCCTCGTAGAGCTAACACCAGGAACGCGAATACCAGGAACGCAAATACAGCTCCTCCAGTCCTAGATCAAGAAGTTTCAAATGCAGAGTTTCGAAACGTCATTCAGATGTTGGCTCAAAGCGTTGCCAACCAGAACAATCAGCGGGCTCCAGCTCCGGCAAACGCTAATGTTGGGTCAGCTGCAGCCAGAGTGCGAGACTTTGTTAGGATGAATCCACCAGAGTTCTTAGGATCGCAAGTTGGAGAAAATCCCCAAAACTTCATTGATGAGGTCAAAAAGATCTTTGAAGTGATGCAGGTAACTAGGAATGATCGGGTTGAGTTAGCATCTTACCAACTTAAGGATGTAGCTCATATCTGGTATACTCAGTGAAAGGAGAACAGGGGTACAAATGCATCTCCTATCACTTGGGATTGCTTTAGTGAGACCTTCCTGGACAGATTTTTCCCAAGAGAGCTAAGGGAGGCGAAATTTCAAGAATTTATTAGCTTAAGGCAAGGTCGCATGACAGTCCAAGAGTATGGGCTCAAGTTTACCCAACTCTCAAGGTATGATTCTCATAGGGTTGCTGATTCCAAGGCTCAGATGAATAAGTTTCTATATGGAGTGTCAGACTTGGTGAAGACAGAGTGTAGAAATGTTATGTTGCTGGAAAATATGAGTATCTCTAGGCTCATGACTCATGCTCAACAGGTTGAGAGTGATAAAATTAGAGAACAGGCTAAGGAGAACAAAAAGGCTAGGACTGAAAACTATGACTACTCTCAGAAGAAATCGGGTGGTGGGAATCACTCGCAGGGTCAACATAAATTTTCAACTCCAGCACCTTCATCAACTAGTGTTCCATCCTCCAAGTTCAGACAAGATTAGAAAGGTAGGGCATCAGGCTCTAAGTCTTAGGGAAGTGTTTCAGGTACCAAAACCTACCCAACATGCGCTAAGTGTGGTAAGAACCATCCGGGCTAGTGCCTTGCAGGGAATGAAGGATGCTTTAGGTGTGGTCAATATGGTCACATGTTGAAAGATTGTCTTTCTAGATAGGGTCAATGAGGTAATAATGGTATAGCTCAGTCCACAACTTCAGCAGCACCAGAAGGTCGCCCGACTCAGCAGGGTAACTCATCTGGTATAGGTGGCGGCCAGCGCCAAAACAGGTTGTATGCTCTCCAGGCTCGCCAGGATTAGGAAGATTCTTCTGATGTAGTCACTGGTACGTTACGAGTCTTTGATCTTGATGTTTATGCATTGTTAGATTCAGGGGATACTTTGTCTTTTGTAACTCCTTATATAGCGGTCAAATTCAGTATTAGCCCAGAAACTCTCTCAAAATCCTTCTCAGTCTCTACTCCAGTCAGTGACCCAGTTATAGCTAGACGAGTATACAAAAATTGCCCTGTCACAGTCTCTTAGAAAGTCACCTCAGCAGATCTTGTAGAGTTAGAAATAGTAGACTTC
>NW_006238986.1:177049-178712 GCF_000226075.1 Solanum tuberosum | reverse complement strand
TTCATGTGGTTAATGAGTTTCCAGAAGTGTTTCTAGAAGATCTTCCCGGAGTTCTTCCCGATAGGGAAATCGACTTTGCAATTAATCTCCTTCCAGATACCCAGCCTATCTCTATTTCTCCTTAGAGAATGGCTCCAGCTGAGCTTAAGGAATTGAATGAGCAGTTGAAAGACCTTCTAGATAAGGGCTTCATCAGACCTAGTATTTTGCCATGGGGTGCACCGGTGTTGTTCGTAAAGAAGAAAGATGGTTCTCTCAGAATGTGCATTGACTATAGGCAGTTGAACAAGGTCACAATCAAGAATAAGTATCCCATCCCCATGATTGATGACTTGTTTGACCAACTTCAGGGTGCTAGTCATTTCTCAAAGGTAGACCTAAGATCGGGTTACATCAACTTAAAGTCAGAGATAGTGACATTCCGAAGATAGCCTTCAGAACTCGGTATGGTCATTACGAATTTGTAGTTATGTCATTTGGACTAACCAATGCTCCTGCAACTTTCATGGATTTGATGAACAGAGTGTTCAAGCAGTACTTAGACCTGTTGTTATCGTCTTTATTGACGATATCTCATTTATTCTAGGAATGAGGAAGAACATGCGAGTTATTTGAGGGTTGTTCTGCACACTCTCAAAGATCGCTAGTTATTTTCTAAATTTAGAAAATGTGAGTTTTAGTTGCAGTCAGTTGCTTTCCTTGGGCATATTGTGTCTAGTGAAGGAATTCGAGTAGATTCCCAGAAGATAGAAGCAGTGAAACAATGGCCCAGACCTACCTCTGCTACTGATATCAGAAGTTTCTTGGGTTTAGCGGGTTATTACAGAAGGTTCGTGGAAGGATTTTCATCCATAGCCTCACCATTGACTAAACTGACTCAGAAAAAGGTCAAGTATCAGTGGTTAGATGATTGTGAGAAAAGCTTTGCAGAATTGAAAACTAGGTTGACTACAGCTCCTGTCTTGACTCCACTAGAGGGTTTAGATGGTTATATGATCTATTGTGATGCATCCAGAGTCGGCCTAGATTGTGTGTTGATGCAGTGAGGTAAGGTTATAGCTTATACTTCTAGACAGCTTAAGATGTATGAGAAGAACTATCCAACACATGACCTCGAGCTTGCAGCAGTGGTGTTTGCACTAAAGATTTGGAGACATTACTTGTATGGTGTTCACGTAGATGTGTTCACCGACCATAATAGCCTTCAATATGTGTTCACCCAGAAAGAGTTGAATCTTTGCCAGAGAAGATGGCTAGAGTTCCTCAAGGATTATGATATGAGTGTGCATTACCATCCTGGTAAGGCAAATGTAGTAGCAGATGCTCTTAGGAGATTATCCATAGGTAGTGTAGCACATGTTGAGGAATAAAGGAGCTAGCAAAAGATGTTCACATACTTGCTTGCCTAGGAGTTCATCTTATGAGCATATCAAATGGTGGTGTAACGGTTCAGAATGGAGCAGAATCTTCTTTGGTAGTGGAAGTTAAGGAAAAACAAGACAGTGATCCAATATTGCTCGAACTCAAGGGTGCAGTCCATCAACAAAGAGTTGAGGTTTTCTCCCAAGGGGGAGATTTGTATGCTTCACTATCAAGGTCGATTATATGTTCCTAAGGTGGGTGAGTTGAGACAACAGATTCTTGCAGAAGCCCATAACTCCAG
>NW_006238986.1:150743-176970 GCF_000226075.1 Solanum tuberosum | reverse complement strand
GAAGTCTATTGGTGGAATGGTATGAAAAGAGATATAGCAGATTTTGTGGCTAAGTGCCCCAATTGCCAGCAAGTCAAGGTAGAACATCAGAAACCAGAAGGTTTGACTCAAGAGATTGACATTCCTACTTGGAAGTGGGAAGTGATCAACATGGACTTCATCACAGGTTTTCCTCATACTCACAGACAGCATGACTCAATTTGGGTGATAGTTAACAGAGTTACTAAGTCTTCTCGTTTTTTGGCGGTCAAGACTATAGATTCGGCGAAGGACTACACCAAGATTTATATTAATGAGATTGTGAGGTTGCATGGGATTCCTTTGTCTATCATCTCAGATAGAGGTCAAGAGCTACCATTCAGACCTTAGAGGACATGTTGAGAGCTTGCGTGATCGATTTCAAGGGTAGTTGGGATGACCACCTTCCTCTTATAGAGTTTGCCTACAACAATAACTACCATTCCAACATTCAGATGGCCCCTTATGAAGCATTGTATGGGCGTAGATGCAGATCTCCTGTTGGTTGGTTTGAAGTAGGTGAAGCAGCCTTGATAGTGCCAGATTCAGTCCTCAATGCTATGGAGAAAGTGCAACTCATTAGGGATAGACTTAAGACAGCCTAGAGTCGCCAGAAGTCTTATGCAAATGTAAGGAGAAGGGAACTAGAATTCCAAGTTGATGATTGGGTTTTCCTGAAAGTGTCACCTATAAAGGGGTGATGAGATTTGGCAAGAAAGGAAAGCTCAGTCCCAAATATGTAGGCCTTACCGGATCTTGAAAAGGATTGGTAAAGTGGCTTATGAGTTAGAGTTACCAGCAGATTTTAGCAGCAGTGCATCCAGTCTTTCACATTTCACTTTTGAAGAAATGTGTGGGTGATCCAACATCCGTAGTGCTATTAGAGAGTGTGGCTATAAAAAATATCCTTTCTTATGAGGATGTACCAGTTGAGATTCTTGATTGTCAGGTTAGAAGGTTGAGAAACAAAGAAGTCGCTTCAGTCAAATGTTTTGTGGAGGAGTCAGTCTGTAGAGATGGCTACTTGGGAAGCAGAATCAACCATGAAGTCCAAGTACCCTCACCTCTTTCCTTCCGATTCCACTCCAGCATGAGGTAATAGTTCCTCTTCAGTTTTTCAGTCATTCATGCGTAGATTCAGTCTTAGTAGCATGTTCCTTTAGTTTGTACCTGCATTTTCAGCGTATTTGCATGTTCTTGGAACTCAGTTCAGTCAGAAATTCAGTTTCCAGTGTTTAGTGGTAGGGATTACAACACTCTCCCTCCATTTCCGCTGGTTTTGTCTTCATCCGAGGATGAATGTTCCCAAGGGGGAGATAATGTAACCCCATGTATCCTAGATAGACCAGAATAAAGATTTCCAGAAGTGCAGGTGCCACCTACAAATCGTAGGTTGAACCACAGTCTGTGGAACGTGGTCCACAGAAAAACTCCAGAAAACTTGACCGTAGGTGGGACCATGGTCCATGCAACGTGGTCCGCATAAAACCCAAAAAACCCCGACCCACGGCCAGGACCTACAGACCGTAGGTTGGACTACGATCCGTGGACCAGGTCCATGGATCTTGGGTCACAGATCCCAGTCTCTGAGCCAAATGACGAAGGACCAAGACGGACCGTAGGTAGCACCACGGTCCGTGGACCAGGTCCATCGGTCACTCCGACAATTTTTAAGTCAGGGTCATTTTGGTCTTTTCCCTATGAGTTGGACTTTTCAACTACGTTATTTAGACCCTAAATTATGAGGTTTTAGTCAGATTAAGCCTAGAAACATAACTAGAACTTACCTAAGTTAAATCATTAATCAAAACGTAGAAAATTAGAAGAAAGAGAGGAGAAAAAGGTCGACCAACCCTAGTTTAAGAACGCAACAAGTTTCCATTTGTTCCATCCCCGAAATCAAGATTTTTCCGTGAAATTCGTCATCAGGTATGTGGGATTTCACTAGTGGGTTCCTTTCACCCATTAGGTCCCTAGTTTTCAGTCAGTTTCTTGATTCCCTTATTATGACTAGACCTAAGGTTTCTTGAATGATTAAGATTATTGGGTTCTTAGATATTAGAATAATCCAAATCAAATTAGTATGTTAATATTCAGTCTATTGCATGAATTTCAAAACCCTAGCTATGTAGTTCTTTAGTTCTTGAATTACACATGCTAGGCTAGATATTTCAGTTATTTCAGATATACATGCCTCAGTCTTAAATGTGTTATATTATCAGCTATTTATGCGCATTCTCAGTTTGCAAGTCATTTTGAGCTATCTAGTATATCACATAAATTCAGTCATAATGTGTTAATCACTTAATCCATTGGGAGTAGCATAATACCTAGTTGGACTAGGGTTAGTCACCCATATAGTCCTAGAACTACGAGCCACATAGGTTGTAAGTCCCCTCTGTAGGCATCATTTTAGTGATCACGCCAGCATGCCTCTATACCTTTGGCCGGGTGTATTGGGTCCTCTCGATGGGGTGTATACATCGAACTCCACATTTAGCTTATGTGGTTTTATTATATGTTATTAGTAGCTCCGACAGTTCAGTCAGATTCTATTTGCATTGACCATTTTACATTCAATATTCAATTTCAGCATGTTATAAATTGGTCATCGCATTCAGTTAGCTCAGTATTTAGTATCTATATCATGTTTAGGTTATATCATTGCTTTATTTCTTTATTCACTTATATGTTATTTCAGCTTTCTTCTATCATGCATGCTCAGTACCTTTCAAGTACTGATGCATACTCTGCGCTACATCTTCTCGTGATGTAGGTTCAGGCTCTTAGCATCCAGATCATGCTTAGATTGGTTCCCGATCTCTAGTTCAGCAGCATCAGTGGTGAGTCCTCATTCTTCGAGGACAACAATCATGTTATCTTTTTCATTATTTCAGTCTTTTAGTTTCAGCTTTGCTAGACTTAGCTGGGGCATGTCCCAGCACTTCTAGTCAGTTAGAGGCTATTTTCAAACATAGCCAGATTCAACTTAGTATTTGAGTTTGATGTTTCTTTTGTATTAAACTCTCAGATTTGATATTCAGTTTTAGTATATGGGTATTTCCCATCATTTCAGATTTACTTATTATTAGCTTCCGCAACAATTTTATTTCTCAGTTTATCTTTAGTATGCTCAGGATTATGCCAGCAGGGTTAGCTTGGGGTCACTTGTGATCCTAGGTCCCGTGTCCGCGTCTCGGGGGTAGCTCGGGGCGTGACACGATTTGTATATAAAATATACCCTCTAAAATCAAAATTAAAAGACCCAAATATCTTAAGTCACTTTCGTATCTCTAGCCTTCATTAGTAAAGTTCGTTGGTTCCATAGTTTGTTGGTCAATTCCACCTTGTGTTTGTCGATTCCATCGTGTGTTCGTCATACTTTCTTAGTCAATTTTTCATCTATCTATCGTCTCCCTTTAATCAGACCTAAAACCATGTATGAAAGTACTTGTAATTCAATTAGTAACTCCATGATGATGACTTGTTTTTATGGTGAAATGGCTTGTTGTTTCACTTCAAAGACTCCATTGAACCAGGGAAGAAGATTTTATAGATGTTCTAAACCTAAGGTACTTTTTCGCTAAATGTAAATTAATATGATTTCTTTTTGTATTTTGGTGATTATGAGTTCTTCTCTGTTATTTTTGTCAGATTGAAAATTGTGAATTTTGGAGGTGGGAAGATAGTTCTTCAGGAAATTCTTCCATTGAAGTTAATTTACTGAAGTCTAAATTGGAAGTTGCTACGTTGAAAATGGAGAATTTTAGAGAGTCGTTGAATGCGGTCAAGATTGAAAGAGGCAATTTAAAGAAAAAATAGAGAATTTAGAGAGTTTAAACTACTTTGAGGTGAATAAATCAAGAAATTTGGAAGTGAAAGTATCGAAGTAGAAAATGTTGTGTATATTATCATTTACTGTGTTTGTGCTATTTGTTGTTGCAATTTTCAAGTGATTAATTGTTGTGTAGCATGAGGAATATATGTTGTTGAATTGTAGTTTTCAAGTCTTAGTTATTTCAAGTATTTGTAGATTTCAAGTGTTAGTTATTTCAAGTATTCCTATGTATTAGTGAATCTTATGTTTTGAGTTGTGTTACTATATGAGAAAGATGTGTATTGAATGTAATTTTCAAGTGTTGGTCATTATTTAGTGTAGTTATTTGCTTCAAATGTATTGTGAATTTCTAGTTGGCTTGGAACATTATTTTGTGTCTTTTGCCATAAAGTTTCTAGTATTTAGAGGTGTTATATTAGTCATTATGTTGAAGATGGATAAAGTTTCTAGTATTGCCACAAAGCTTGTTGGTGACTAACTTCAAGTGCTCTACTAACACATGTTAAATCAACTTTAAAAAGTCTTATGTTTTCCTTGTATTTAGAGAATCTGAAAATGAAATGAAAGCTTGTCTAACCATTATTTATGAAACGTGTGTTTTCAAGTGTTATTAAACTTGCACAAAGGCACTATTAAATTGTCAACATGAAAGTCACTAACCAACTTGCACAAAGGATAAATAAATACATTGTTAAACTTGCACAAAGGCACAACAAAGACAATATTAAACTTGCACAAAAGCACAACAAAGACACCATATATAACATTCAAACATTGGTCATATATAAGCAAAATGTCTGTTAGTTTTAGCTGATACACTCAACCTATACAAACAGTAAAATCAAAATAGAGTACCAAAACAACAAGTTTAACCTTAAAGGCATAAGCCTATACATAATAGTACTACCAAAACATCACAAAAACATCATTTAAGGCACCAGCCTATACAAAACATAGAAAAAAACAAGTTTAGCCTTAACATCATTAAAGGCACCAACATATACAAAATAGTAGTACTAACAGAATATCATCATCCCCTTCTTGGCCTCAACTTTTGTAGTTGGTTTGTAGTAATTACATCCTTTCCATTCCAAGTTAAGTCAATTGGTGCTATGGGAAGATTTGTAGGTTCACTAACACCATAATTGTCACCTCTGAAACCTATTACTCTACTTTCAATTGGTTCTTATGGATTCTGTCTCTTTCTCAATTTTGTTAGAAAAGCTTCTTCTGAGATTGTTCTTGGCCTTAGCCTAAGGTCTTCATCATCATCTACAACTACTGAAAAATAGCTGCTAGAAGCAACATATTCAGACTGACTCTCTTGTGTTGGTTGTGGGGCTGTGCAGTTTATGTATTCCTCAGAAGCTTCATCTTCATCAATTAAACCTCTCCTAGGCTACCTCTTTTTCTCCCTACCAGTTTATTTTCCTTGCTTAGCAGGTATTTCCCCTGCTTCTTAGTAGGTTGCTTCCCTTGCTTTGCCTTATTAATCAGAATAGAAGATAGAGAATTAAATAGTAAAATGGAATAATTATTTGATGTATTTAAAGATTTAATGAAAATTACTTTTTCACATCCTCTTACAATATGATTTTGTTCTCCGCAATTACTACATGTCATCACTTTTTCTTTTCTTGTTTGCTTCCATACTCCTTGCCTCTTAACTGCTTCATTCTTTTCTTTCTCCCTCATAAGCTTAGGTCTGCCAACAAGATTGACCAATTCTGGTGGTTCAATAGCATGTAAATGATCACATTTTCAGAATGGTTCTCCCCTAACATGTTGTAACTTGTGTTTGTAAAATGCCAAGTCTGCCTCCTTACTATAATACCAATTAATTTCATTCTTTGGTATCATTTTTTTGTGCTCCATGGCCTAAATTGCATGTGGACATGGAATACCAGTCATCCCATGTCCTCCATGTGCATTTTTTTCTCTCTTAAGTTGACAATGTGTCTATCTGCACCTTCAGTGACCTCATAGCCATTATTCCCATTGCCACTCACCTTACAAACCTTGGAAATCTTCAAATACTCAATAAACAACAACTCAGTTTTGGTACTAAACCCATCATCTTTCCACTTCCTCACAACAACCTCTTTTGCTGCCAACCTCTCCATTATTTTGATCCTGATGTCTTTCAACATTCCAATAATTGGATTGTACCTTGCTTCAAGTATCCAAGCATTGAATGATTCAGTAAAGTTATTGTCCACAACCTTATTTTTGCACACTGTATCTAAATAGGCTATGCACCATGCTTTGGGAGGATACTTGTCTATTAAATTTTGTCCAGCCTCTTCATCAACTTCCTTGATCTCTTGAAGTTGGTCCTCAAACTCCTCTGTAAATGATGACCACGCAGCCCACCATAACAACTTTTTCAGCTCACCTTTACAACTTTGTGGTGTGCTTCAGGTAAGATTGTTCTTATTGCTCCAAGCAGCCCCTAAGTATCACATTAAAACAACTAAAATTTATAAAAGAAATAGTACTAAGCAAAGGTAAATAAAGTGCAAATTAGTAGTATAATATTACCTTCTGCATGTTTGATATAAATGTCAGTCTTTCACCATTCTGAAGTTCAAGTGAAAGTAAGTTAATTAGTCATTAAGTCATATTTAGTAAGTCATATAAGTAAGTCAATCATCCACATTAGTTAGTTATTAAGTCAATTAGGAATTAATTAGTAAGTCATAGTGTAAGTTAGTAAGTCACAATCACATAGAAAGTTAGTAAGTCACAACCACATAGTAAGTCATATAAGCAAGTTACCTTAGTTAGTTAGTAAGTCACAGTTAGTAATTCATATAAGTAAGCTGCATTTCTTAGTTATTAAGTGACAAAAAATAGACTTGAGAATTATTTAACAAGTAACTCAGTTAGTAAGTCAGTCACAGATTAGTTAATAAGTACTCACAAATGAACTAACTAAAATAATATTAAACTAGTGGTCTATGTTAAAGTATGTGAGATAATTAGACACTACTAATTAACAATTAAACAAGTGGTCCTACAACTAGAATGAAATTAATAACAACTATCAATTATTTCTTATAGACCTACAACATAAAGGTATGAAGAAAGGGCATAAAGACAAAGAAATGGAATAAAGAAAGGGGAGACAATCTGAAACAAAAGGAACAGAAAATGACACTACCAACCCAACACATCTAAACACAAATTAAATAAACAATTGTTTAACATAAAGCCTAACAAACCGCATAAAAAGACTCTAAAGTGAAACCCGAGAAAACGAAGTTCATTTGAGCAGATAAAAGTGAACACACCACTATATTTTCACTATAAAAAACACATTCTACACAATAATTAAAGAAACAAGTGAAAATCAAAATGCGACAACACATTTCTTTACTACCTATGAATGAAAATCAAAAACAGAAAAAACAACATGTGAAATGAACAGTGTGAAATCGTGGGTACCTTTGAACGGATCTCAAAGATATGACACACACGCTAAAATCGACGAACACGTCATGGAATCGACCAACAAACTATGGAATCACGAACTTTACTGATGAAGGCTAGGGTTTGTGAGATACGAAAGTGACTTAGGATATTTGGGTCTTTTAATTTTGACTTAGGATATTTTAGATACAAATCAGGTGGGTATTGGGTTATGGGGTGGGTTCTTAGTTTATGGATTAAAAGCAATGGTCAACCGGGTAATTGCTTAGGATTTAGCCACGTGTCATTAATGAGAGGGGCATATGTGCACCGATAATTGGACGACAGGGGCTGAGATGGACGAAAAGTATAACAGAGGGCAGAGATGTACCATTTATCAAAGTTCGTGGAGTATATTTGTCCTTTCCCAAAAATTAATAAAAAGATAAGTAGACAAACAATAAATCTGAAGCGCAATATGAAGACAAACAATAAACTTAACAAAGCCAAACTCTAAGAAAATAGAACATTTCTTTAACATAAAGGTGCACAAACCTCCGACAAATCTTTAAAAATTATATTAAAGTAAAACCCTAAAAAAAGAGAATATTTTTTAAATTAAATGCACACAAACCTCTAAATATCTCTTGAAAATGCATATTATAGACAATATCAACAACACATTCAATACACACTAGAATGACAAATATAAACTAAAATCGACCATAAAGAACACAAGAAAAATGTGAGAGGATGGAGAACAAACATACCTAAAATCGGAGGTTGGATCCAATTGACAGGAAAAATAGGAAAGAACGGTGAAGATTCTAAGATTTTGGGGCTCGTTTTCGTGACTAAGTGAATTGATTTAGGTGGGGGATTATATTTTAGGGTGTGGGTATGTATTTGAGTTGGTTTTTGAATAATTCGAGTGAGACTTTTATTTATGGGTCGAAATTAAATAAATATCAAGTATACGCATAGACTTAAGACACGTGTATGCCTGTTAACATAAAGGGTATATACACTCATAATTTGGACAGTAAGGACTGTTATGCCATAATTTTACTATCTTTAGAAAAATCACTTTTTGAAATGTTCTAAGTATAAAACAATTTGAGAAAAATACTTAGAAAAGAGTCGCCACTTAATTTTTATAAAATTAAGAAAACTTAATTTAAAAAGATTTTAACAGATAAACCTTTATAAATTTAGAAAAAATGGGTAAGAGATTCTCATTTACATTTCAAGAAGGTTTTTAAAGCATTTGAAGTGTCCGCTAACATGCGGTTACCTTACAACTTAGATTAAATATATTTTGAATATTTTTAGGAAAATGAATAAAAAAATAATTTACAATATTCGATTAACTTTGAAAAAATAGTTAAATAATGAACATTTTTTTATTTTTGGAAAGGGAAACCTTAATTAAAGTATCTGAATTTAAATACAAGTGATTAAGATTTTAACTAAATTTATTAGAAATTATATGAATCATTATAGAAAACCATTTTAAATTAATGGAAAAATAATTAAGAAGGTTCGGTCTTAATATATTTAATAAAAAGTATGAGAGTTGATAAAAAATAATTTATATTAAAATAAACTAACATAAAGAATATGGTCCGTCTTTTGGGAATTTAATTAAGCTAAACCAAATTAAATAAAGGGTTAGAGTTAAACAAATCAAATCAAATAAATAAATGCAATCAAATAAGTAAAGAGGTAATGGACTTGGGCCCATGTTAGCCTTTTCAGGCTGCTGATACTGTTGAATCATTTTGGGCTTTGGCCCAATTCTTAAATTCATGAGTTTAGCCCCTTTTACTGTGTATATTCACTGTATACACTCGGCGTATATCAATGTATATCAGCCTTTTCCCTGCATTTTTTCTTCCGAAAGCTGCATATTTGCTTCCCTTTCAACTTTGTTGGATCAACGAGGCAAACTTGAACTTAAACCCGAGGATATACAAAGAGGGAGTCCAAAACAGACTCGAATGGAGTTCAAAATGAACTCGGACGAGGAGGTTCATGCACAAAAGGAGGTAAAAGTTAATGACTGATCAAGATAAAACTTTACCAACATTAGTTTTTTTTATTTTGATGTAACAACAATCTTCTCATTTGATAATAAATAAACACGCCCGAATTATTTATAATAATACACATGTATTCTTAGCAAAATAAGCAACTGGTAATTCTACAGAAAACATGAATACTAACAATTAAAATTAATTTCACTAACATGAAGTGATAGAGTACCAATAATAAGACTAATGACCATTACTAGTGTTGAAACAAACCTAAACCAACAAGATATGTCCAGGAGATAAAAATTGGCCAAAATAGTGAGAAAAAAAATAAAAATACTATCATTATACAAGCTATTGCGACGATAAACAACAATTATATATATAAAAAACTTCACTATTCTTGCATTGTATCATACCCAAACTATACCAAATTGCACATAAGCAGCAAACAATACTAGATATGAGCATTGAAATGATACTAGTCTGCCAACCAAAATGCCGACTTGACTCTAATGAAAGAAAATGGCATATTAAATAATTATGAGAGACATTTAGTGTCATTGGGATTCAAACAAACTTGACAACGTCTTAGATACATAAGTTTAAACCTACAAGCAAAAAACAATATCTTATTCAGCATGTTCAAAGTTACTGAAAGAGCTCAAGTGTTAAATATGATTATAACACTATTTTTATTTTAACACTCTAAACCAACTATATACTAATCTTACTGCATAGTGAATTTTAACTCTTAGTAAAGAAAAGTAGAACTAGAAATCATCATTAGGATTAAACTAAAAAAAAATAATCAATGAACGGAAAAGATAATACTTTCTTCGGGGCAGCTAACCAGAGGAAGAGCTTGACCATGAGGAGTTTTCACCACTGTTACCCGTTTTCGATGAGCTCCAAAGTGCAAAAAATAAAACTTCGAATTTCAGGATAGAAACTGAAAGTTGCTCTCCTTTATATGATGAATCCTTGGGGACTTTTTATGTGTTTTTTTTGGGGTTCCTCCTCTCCAAATGGCATCAGTACCATGTATTTATAGCAAAAATAAAGGCTTGAATTCAAATAGTCGTTTGAGTGGGAGATGAGAGATTGATTGAAAATAATGGAAGAGAAAACGAGTAAGAGAAGAACATGCCCCCAAAAATCAGGATTCGATGTGATATCTTCCGATTCGGATTAGATTTGGGTGAGATTTTATCTAAGCCAAAGTCAACAAATCTAACCCAAAGTCTACAATCTTTGAAATTTAGAAGGAGACACTTTCAATGGTGAAGAAATTAGGGTTCTTGGTATTGACTTTTGCACTTTGGAGAAAGAAGGGGAGAGGGGCGTGTCTTTGGTTGGAAAAGAATAAAAAGAAAGGAATGTGGGAGAATATGCAATTATATGAATATTTGCAGATGTGCAAGAATTAAAAGGATGGCCCATTATATTTAAATTTTGACCATTTAGTTTCTATTCTAATCAAATTAGATTAAAATATGACCAAGTTGAATCAAATAACTAATTCGGCCAAAATTAAAATAAGATGAATAATTATCGATTAATTATCTGAGCTTCTTAATTTAAACAAGACAAAATAATTATCAAGACTTATTCATTACTTAAAATAGAGAACTAATTATACAAAATTATAAAATTCACTAATTCAAAGAAATAAATACGTAATTATGATAAACATTATTTTTAGTCTATTTATTAAATATTTATATAAAAGACAAAAATTATATAAACCAACATGTAAAATTATATAATTATTTCTGAAAAATACTAACCAAAACTAAATAGAAAGAGATTTTAAAATATATAGATTTTTAGGATTTTTCAAAGACGATTATTTCAAATTGTTTGAAATTGAAGAAGCTCGATAGTTAACTCGAATTGCATAGGGTCAAAATTGGGTGTTAACAAGGACACTGATGTCCTAAAAGTATAATGAATGGTATACTCATACCATTTACAATAGTTTAAGAGAATATTTATTATTTTTTGTATTTAACATATTTTTATGAATTATAAAAGTAATATATTGAGTTTAGTTGGATGACCACGAATTTTTGAAACCCAAATTTTACACTTAAATTTGTCTCTGAAGGTATGATAATGAGCTTCTAATGAAAACTTATGTAGCACGTATAAATAGTTATAGTCAACTCCTAAAAGAGATTATGACTTATTATAAATATTGTAAACACTTGTCAATTATTAAAAGTGAATGTGTCAAGATGTGATAAAATTATGGTTAAGGATATATTCACATATAACTGGATAATTATCACATCTCAAATATATGAGAGATTTGAGAGGAAAAAATGGTATCAGAGCAGTACAATTATATCTGAAAAATACTAACCAAAACTAAATAGAAAGAGATTTTAAAATATATATTTTTTAGGATTTGTCAAAGACGATTATTTCAAATTGTTCGAAATTGAAGAAGCTCGATAGTTAACTCGAATTGCTTAGGGACAAAATTGGGTGTCAACAACTGCCCCATTCTTTGTGTAGGGTCGATGAAAGAGAACCTGGGCAAAGAAGATTGACGAATCAATTTTTGACTGAATCCACTTTCATCTCTTGAAAAGAAAGACTCGATATGGATTTTTTAAGGAATTATGGCTGGACCCTAACATTGAGTTTCTTACATATCTCAGGTTACATGAGAATTCAGGTCACTTCTAGTTCGATACGCTTGATTTGACACACGATTATGAAAGAATTCAAAAGTTATCCCGATATCGAATTATGAAGAGACCAGAATGCTTGGGAATAAGATTTAAACAGAGAATGTCGGAATACAGCCGAGTTTTCAACATTGAGCCCGCCTACATATCCTTCAACTCAAGGATGATGGCTGTTTGTAGTTTGACTCGATCGGTTGAAAATGAAATCTATTATGCTAGATACCCTTCAATTCTGGAATAGTGACAAGTAAGTCGAGTATGAAAAAGAGGCTTGCAACCTCTTAGTCATGAATGTGGCGCGCTTCACACCCATAATTAAGAACTTACAAAGACATAATTTCCAAAGCTCTTGGTGCATTGTCACTCAGATTGAAAAGCTGCCTCCGGTAAGAGTGGAAAATTTTCCGTATGCGACATTGGAACTGATAAACCCAAGGAAATGCCCACATGCCTTTTGATAGGGGTATGATTTGATTGTAGTGGAAGTCGTTCCTAAGCTCACGTCTTAAGAGTTTGATACTCCTCTTTGGACTATGTCATAGTTCGCTGCTAAGAAAAAGTTCTACGTTGTGCTGCATCCTTTTTTATGTCGTCCGCACCTGTGGTTTGATTTGAGTATTCATCCACTCGGATGCTCTCATTAGTGTAAAATATAATTCAAATGGAGAGATAGTGTCATTTACCATGTTAGCATTTAATTGTTCTCCTTCAATATTTGACGTCAACTTCTTTTTAGTTTGGCGTAAAGCAAATAAAGCATGTATCTAATATTTGCGACATGACTGTTACATGTACTCTTCTTTTAATATTGAAGTAGTCAAATAGACTAATGTAATATGTTGATGGTTCTCTTGATGGTTTGAATATGATGTACCTCTCGACAGTTGGATATGCAATGTACCTCTCGACGGTTTGAATATGATGACCCTCTTGGCGGTTCGAATATGATGGCCTTCTTGGTGGTTAGAATATGATGGCCCCTTGGCGGTCTGAATATAATCGCCCTCTCGGCAGTTTGAAATATGATGTCCCTCTTGGCAACGGAAGCTGCAATGTCCCTCTCGGCAATGATATTACCACCTCTGGTAACATAATATTGATGGCCCTCTTGGCAATGATATAATCACCTCTGATAATATAATATTAATGGTCTTTTCGGCAATGATATTACTACCTTTGGTAATATAATATTGATGGCCCTCTTGGCAATGATATTATCACCTCTGATAATGTAATATGGATGGCCCTCTCGGCAATGCACATCACTGTATTTGGTATCGATGTGACTTACAAATATCCTTCAATGTTAGCCTCTTTTGACTTTAACGTGATAATGAATATTTTTGGCAAGTTACACTTCAAATTCTCTCTGATATTTAATGTGTCTTACGTGTGCCCTTCAAACGTCTTTGATGCTGGTAAATGCAATATGACGTTATTATAGTAATTTGTACATCTTAAAGTGCCATCCTCTCAGTGCTTGCACCTACTTTTTCTTTGACCACTTGTATCTTCGTTGTGGCTCCTATTTTGTGGAGAAATATGAACAAGACATTGTTATTCAAAATACCAAGTTAACTACTTTTATCCCAGGAATATCAATGCCTTTCCCTGCATCGATAAAATGTTAGTCTTGGGCGCTTTTGCTCTTCTGACTTTCCCATAATTGTTGAATATGATGATCTCTTGATATCCTTGTAAACCTGCATCCACAAAAAATTTGTTAGGTTTAAATGACCTAATCTGTGTTGACTTCCTTGATCGCTTGCTCTTCCTCTTGCTATCTTTAGTTGTTTGCTTCTAACTTCCCGCTTCTTGGTAGACATAAGATATATCTATATATTTTTACAAAATATTTAATATATGTGTAAAGTTCTAAGAAAAATGGATTTTTGAAAAGTAATTTGATAAGGGTCACTGCCAAGTGTCATGTCACATTAAAGCTTAAATGAACACTTCAATTCAAGTTTCAATATATCCAATCTAAAAGCCCTTTAAGCTGGGGAAATCGGAGGATAACTGAAGCTTGACTTTGAATTTCTGAAATATTGGGCTCATGAGCCTTTGATCATGCTGGAGAATACTTATCGTTAACTTTGAGCTTCTGACAGTACTTGATAGAATTTTTGAGATCTTCTCAAAAATTCTGCCCCAGTAAAATTTCTTGGAATCTCTCAAATTTTTTGTTGGAAGACGTGCGAAATTTTTGAGATTTTCTCAAAAATTCCATCCCAGTGAAATGCCTTGTCATTTCTCAAATCTTTGGTAGGAAGACTTGCGGAATTTTTTGAGATCTTCTCAAAAATTATGCCCTAGTTGCCTTTTCCTAATGTATGCTCAATCTTGTCTTGCTGACGAATGGTCTTTAGAATTTTTCAGCTCCTTTAAAAAATTCTGCCCCAATTTCCATTATAAAGGGAAATGGAAATTTTATGGGGTGTATGACCGAGCCGTTGAGGCGGGAATCAGGTCAAACGCAGTTCCCCTTTTGGGAATAAAAAAAAAAGGAAATTTTAATAAGAAAATGACTGAGGCCGACATAGGCCGCCTACATATCTCATTTTTTGAGAATTCAGGTCAGACGTAGTTCAATACGATGATATAAAAACTTGACATAAATAATTACAAGCAAATGGTACGATTACAAGGAAAGTGATGACAGAAAAACTAATCTTCAGACATAGTATCTCTTGACAACATCTGAGTTGATTGGTTTTGGCAACTCCTGGCCATCCATTTCTGACAGGATCAAGGCACCTCCAGATAACACTTTACCAACCATGTATGGTCCTTGCCAATTTGGTGCAAATTTCCCTTTGTACTCATCTTGATGGGGGAAGATGCGTTTGAGGACCAATTGTCCTTCTTCAAATGTTCGAGATCTCACTTTTTTTGTTGAAAGCACGAATCATTCTTTGTTGATATAATTGGCCATGACAAACAACGGTCATCCTCTTTTCATCAATTAAGGCTAAGTGTTCAATCCGATTACGAACCCAATCAACATTGCTCAGTTCGGCTTCTTGAATGATCCTCAATGAAGGTATTTCAACTTCAGCAGGTATCACTGCTTCTGTCCCATATACTAGCAAGTATGGAGTTGCTCCGATTGATGTTCTAACGGTTGTTCGGTATCCCAACAAAGCATATGGTAACACCTCATGCCAACCTCTGTGATTATCAATAATCTTTCTCAAAATCTTTTTGATGTTCTTATTGGCAGCTTCTATGACTCCATTCATTTGAGGACGATAAGAAGTCGAATTTCGGTGAGTAATCTTAAATTGCTCAAATATCTCCTTCATCGAATGACTGTTGAGGTTTGCACCATTGTCTGTAATAATGGAATCAGGTAGTCCAAATCGACATATCAAGTTGTTACGAATGAAATTAACTACTACCTTCTTCGTCACAGATTTATAAGAATTTTCTTCCACCAACTTGGTAAAGTAATCAATGGCAACCAAAATAAATCTATGTCTATTAGAGGCGGCTGGCTCAATTGGGCCAATAACATCCATGCTCCAGGCCACGAATGGCCAAGGCGATCCCATAGCACTAAGTTCGTGAGGGGGTACTCGGATCAAATCACCATGCACTTGGCATTTATGACACTCTTGCACAAATCTAAAACAATCATGCTCCATAGTCATCCAAAAATAACCAGCTCGATGATATTTTTTGCCAAAGTAAACCCGTTCATATGAGGTCCACAGACTCCAACATGTACCTCCTCAAGAAGTCTTGTAGCTTCCATGGAATCTACGCACCTGAGGAGTCCTAAATATGGAGTCCTCCTATAAAGGATTTCCCCACTTGGAAAGAAATTGTTAGCCAATCGACGTATTATCTTCTTTTGATTGGATGTCGCATCTTCTGGATAAATTCTAGTCTCCAGGTACTTCTTTATATCATAATACCAAGGCTTTCCGTATGGTTCTGCTTCGACATCCGAACAATGAGCGGGTTGTTCCTTTAAATCTATCTCCAAAGGATCGATGTAATTCGGATCTGGATGCTTGATCATAGAGGAGATAGTGGCAAGAGCATCGGCAAATTCATTTTGCAACCTTGGAGTGTGCATAATCTCTATCTTTCGAAATCTTTTGCACAATCTTTGCACCAATTGTAAATATGGAACAATCTTTGGATTCTTCACAGCCCATTCCCCTTGAACCTGGTGAATTAACAACTCTTAATCTCCTATTACCAGTAACTCGTGGACATTTATGTCTATGGATAACACTATGCCAAGAATGCAAGCCTCGTATTCTGCCATATTATTGGTGCAATGAAATCTAAGTTCAGCCGCCACGGGGTATTGTTGACCGAATTTCGATATTAGAACCGCTCCAATTCCAACTCCATTATAATTCACCGCTCCATCAAAGAATACCCTCCAACCATGGTATGACTCAGAAATGGTTTCTCCTATGAACAACACATCTTCGTCAGGGAAGTAACATACACAATGTCAAACTCGATCAGAAGCATCTGCCATTTCGCCAGTTTTCCGGTCGGCATAGCTTTATGGAAAATATACTTCAATGAATCCATCTTGGAAATAAGATATGTAGTATATGAAGACAAATAATGCCTCAACTTTTGGGCGATCCAAGTCAAAGCACAACATGTTCTTTCAAATAGACTGTATCGAGCCTCATATGGAGTAAACTTCTTACTAAGATAGTAGATCGCGCGTTCCTTCTTTCCAGTTTCATCATGTTGTCCTAATACACACTCGAATGCATTCTCTGAGACGGACAAGTATAGTAACAATGGACTTCCTTCTCGCGGAGGTACCAATACTGGTGGATTTGTCAAATAATCTTTGATAGTATCGAAAGCTTTTTGACACTCTTCGGTCCACACCGTCAGTGTATCTTTTTTCAACAACTTAAAGATGGGCTCGCAAAACTACCGTGGATTGAGCTATGAATCGACTAATGTAGTTCAATCTTCCAAGGAAACTCATAACTTCTTTCTTAGACTTCGGAGGCGGTAAATCCTAAATGGCCTTGACTTTAGTAGGATCAAACTCAATGCCTCTTCTACTAACTATGAAACCCAATAATTTACCAGCGGGTACTCCAAAAGAACATTTAGCGGGATTCAACTTCAAGTTGTATTGATGCAACCGATCAAAGAACTTTCTCAAATGGGTCAAGTGATCTGAACTCTTGCGGGACTTGATGATTACGTCATCCACATATACTTCAATCTCCTTATAGATCATATCATGGAAGATAGTTGTCATGGCTCTCATGTATGTGGCCCCGACATTCTTAAGACCAAATGGCATTACCCGATAATGATAAACACCCCATGGTATAATGAAAGCCATCTTTTCAGCATTTTTTTCATCCATCAAAATCTGATGATAACCTGCAAAGCAACCCACAAATGATTGCATTTCATGCTTAGCATAGTTGTCAATGAGAATGTGGATATTCGGCAATGGAAAATTGTCTTTGGGACTGGCTTTATTGAGATCTCTATAATCAACACATATTCTAATTTTACCATCTTTCTTAGGCACTGGAACAATATTGGCTAACCAAGTTGGATACTTAGTAACCTTCACAACTTTGGCTTGAATTTATTTGGTAACTTCTTCTTTGATTCTCAAACTCAAATCTGGCTTGAACTTCCGACTTTTCTGCTTTACCGAACTGAAAACTGGATTGATCGGTAACTCGTGAGAAACAATATTTGTGCTCAATCCGAGCATATCATCATAAGACCAAGCAAATACATTGAAGTACTAGTTAAACAAACTGATGAGCTCTTCTTTCTTAGTTTCTGTGAGATGGACACTGATCCTGGTTTCTTTAACACTTTCTTCATCTTCCAGGTTCACAGTCTTAGTCTCTTTTACGTTTGGCTTCTCTTGATTCTCAAACTGTTTCAATTCTTCTACGAGGTGTTCTGGACCATGGTCTCTTCATCATATTCCTCGAAACTCATTATCATCTATCTCATTTTAGCTCACTCAGCTTATGACATGACATGATATTGACAGGTTTTAAGTTATTTTTACTGAAATCATAAATAAGTCATGTCAGATAAAAAAAAATTAAAACAAATTAGTAAGTTGTGAATAAATACATTTAAGCAATAGAGGAGGCTTTCATTTAGATTAAAAGAAAGTACAAACTTTGGCCATGACCATAGGCCAATCTGCCTTTTCAAACATCAAGCGGGAATTAAAGCCTAAAGAGGTAAAACGACATAAATGGTGGGGTCTAGGCCTCATTCAGACTACCACCTATTTTAGAAATAAGCAAAATAGATATGTCTTTGTCTACCAAGACGAGTGAGGAACCATGAGTTGTGTGGATGTCCAATTAGGCACTTGCACTTCTGGTTTGGCATCTCGAATGCCAGATGTCTCGATCATCTCCTTAAGCACAACATCTGACTCTTTAAAAAGTTTCCCGATTCCCTTCCCGAGGCCATCATTATTGACATATTCTCGCACTGAAAAAGACTGGTATAAGTGAGGTACCGGTTTTGCTAATTCACAATCAACCACCTTATTACTTGAAGCTCCCGTATGATCATATGCTATTGGGATGTATCCCAAGCCAAACTTTGAACCTTTTGTGAAAATTTGAATAGGCTCAGTGATACCTTGCAATTATTTTCCCAACCCAAAACCAGGTTCAAATCCACTTCTCAACATCCAAGTAGCTATCATCTTGTAAATGGAAGGCATAGGGGGATGCGAGGCCAAATCATCATCGGTAGCGTTCACTATCTCTAATGTATAGAAGTCAGAACCTCTAGCCACATCGTTGACAATTGGGGCATAGTCATTCGAATGTCTTCCTTCACCATGAATGACTACTTCGTGATCGTTCCACACAAACTTCATCAACTGATGAAGGGTAGAGGGAACGTCCCCAGCCATATGGATCAAAGGTCTTCCGAGTAAAAGGTTGTAGCTAGTGGTGGTGTCCATCACCTGGAACTCAATAATGAAATCTGCAGGTCCTATTTCAATACCCAGACAAACAACGCCCAATGTTTCTCTTTGATTCCCGTCGAAAGCTCTCACATTGACTTGGTTCTAACGAATCTTCTCAAGATCAAAATTCAATTGCTTGAGAGTCGACAATGGGCAAATATTAAGTCCAGATCTGTCATCTATCAGAACACGATTCACAATCTTGTCCTGACACTTGATTGTGATGTGCAAGGTTTTGTTATGCATCACCCCTTCACAAAGTAATTCTTCATCGCTAAAACTAACACGATGGCCTCCGATGACTTTGCTTACCATGGCTGCGAGATTATCGTTGTTTGTCCCCACCGGTACGTGAGTCTCATTCAAAGCCTTTAACAAAGCATGTCTGTGTTGTTGTGAACTCATCAATAATGCCTACACAAAATTTGAGCAGGTGTCTTCCCCAAATATTTCATGATGGAATATTCTTTAGGCTACATTCTCCGCCAAAACTCCTCGGCTTCAGCTTCACTGATTAGCCTTTTATGGTAGTCTCTCTTGTGGCCTCCTTGAGCCAATTCTTCTGGTGTATAACATCTACCAGATCTAGTCATACCATAGGCGATAGCGATCTCGATCACAAACTCTTCCTTGGTAAGGCCTTTCTTTGGCACTAAAGTAAAAGTTTGATGAGGTGTCATTATCACAAAGACTTTCTCAGTAAGGCCCTTCTTTGGTCCCAAAATAAAAGCTTGATGAGGTGTTTTAATCACGAACTCGGGCTTCTTGTTTATGCTTAGAGAGGCTATAACCTTCTCAATACTATCAAGATTCGATGGGACTATCGTCTTAGCAGCACTCCAAACCTTTTTTATTTCAATCATATTAATAGTATCTCCCCCATGATTCGGTAGAGGATTACTATGCACATTAGGAGAGGCAATCCAAAGGGTGACCACCTTGTGATCAATTAAGTCTTGAATCTTATGCTTCAAGTTGATGCAATCTTCGATGGTATGTCCTGCACTATTGGAGTGGTATGCTGATATCTGATCAGCTCTAGAGAATTTAGAGTTTATGTTGACAAGTTTAGGTTCGATGGGATGAAGTATGCATGCAGCTTTCAATCTTTCTAACAACTTAGTTCGATTTTCAATGAGAGGAGTGAAAATTCTGGGAGCTTTCCTTTCAAAGTTTGGACGAGGAAGGTCATAGTTATTTTGTGGAGGTGGAGGTACTTGACGGTAATTTAACGGATTTTAACGGGGAGGTGTTGGTGTTTGGAATTTTAGGTATGGTTGAGTTTGGTAATTTGATTGTGGAGTCTGATAGTTTGGAGGGGTATTTTGGTAATATGGAGCTGGGAGATTAGGATGCGGAGTTTGGAAATTTGGTTGGACATAGAAGATTGGGTAGGGATTTTGTGGAGCTAGGGGATAGGCTTTGGAGGGTGAAGATTTTCTAGAGCTAAATCCGAACGATCTTTTTGTCCTTTTATCAGATGCATGAGAAATAAAGGACACATCCTCCCTCTTCTTCCTCAATAGTCCTGAAGATCCGACTTGGGCCTCCACCCGGGCAATCTTTCCTGTCTTAAGACCATCTTCTATAGTCTCACCTACTTTGACTATCTCAGCAAATTCTGCTCCAATGAGCAGCATCATTCTATCATAGTATTCTAGCTCTTGGATGCGCACAAATACTTTAGTGATCTCCTTTTCAGACATGGGAGGTTGAACTCTGGCAGCCTTTTTTCTCCACTTGTATGCATATTCACGGTAGTTTTCAGTGGATTTTTGCTTAATCTTTTCCAAGGAGTATCGATCTGGAACGATCTCTACATTATAAGCAAATCTCTCTATAAAATCTTCAGCTAAGGCATTTCAACTAAGCCATTGCTTCATGTCTTGGGAGGCGAACCATTATAAGGCCTCTCTATTCAAATTTCGACTGAAGAGCCGCATCAATAATGCTTCATTTTTCCCAACTCCTATGAGTTGGTCATAATTCGCCCTTAAATGAGCTAAGGGCTTCTCGATTCCTCCAAAAGTGTCAAACTTTGGTACCTTAAACCCCCTTGGGAAGGTCCAAGTGTGGATAGATGCACAAGTCTTCATAGTTTAGCCTTATAACATCTGGAGTGTAATGAAGCTCTTTCATAGCTTTCATAATTTCTTCCTTTATGCTCTGCTTATTCATTTCTTCTTTGACCCTCCACTCATTTTCCTTCTCCTCATAGTGATCAAGTTCGGGATATGTAGTGTAGGGAAGATGTGGTTCTGTGAGGATTGGAATATGGAAAGTGGCTTTTGTAGGTAGGGGTTGAGTAGTAGGTGGGTTTGAAGTGTTTTGAGGAGGAGTTTGGTACATGGAAGGGAATGCTTGAGAGTTGTTAGAATTTAGGCTTTGAGATGGATGAGGTGTTTGGTAGAAAGAGCTAGCATGATGTTGGTTAGTTATGTTTAATTCGACGGTGGGGGGCTTTTGGACTGGAACAATAGGTGGATTTTGTGGGAAATGTTCGGGTGTTGGATTAGGAGTAGGGGAATGGAGTGGAGGTCTTTTGTTGTTTGGAAGAAGAGTGTTGGCAGTGATAGCCAAATTTGTCAACTCTCGAGTCTTATGCATCTCAGCCCTCATTTCAGCAATTTGTTGTGCCAGTTGAGCAATCAATTCATTTTGCTCAGCAATGATAGGGTCTGCTATTGTAATCTCATTCAAACCGAAGGTCTCACCATTTCCAGTCATCTTTTCTTTTTCTTTCAATAGATTTTGGCCCGGGAAGGAATCTTTAGGACTTTAGATCTCCTGAAGTACGGATGCTCAGCCAGTTTTTCAACATAGATCAGTTCTAGTTACCTGATAAATGAAAAACAACTCAAAAGTAGTTATGTTAGTTATTGTTTCTAATGAGAAATACAAATAAGATGATATAAGAATAAACATATAATTGTCATTTTTCTTTAAATAGATTAATTCACGAATGTATTTTGGGTGAAGGGGAGGACTCAAATGGAAGGATTTTTTTTTTTTGGTCAGTTCATTTGAATGAATCAAGAAAGTCAACTTGCATAGATTCTTGCTAACTTCTTCTACTCACATCTTTTAGGTGAAATCTTTCAGAATCCTTCAAGAAAAAGGAGGTTAAAAATTTATAGGATAGGGACCAAGCCTTAAGTAGGTTGCCTATGAAAAACAATAACAAATACACCTCGCGTGTACGTGTGAATCTTCCAGAATTGGAGGAAGTATGAACAGAATGACAGTTTATAAAGCAGTAACAAATATACAATTTATGAAAAACAATAACAAATAAGCAGTTTATATCACATAAGCATTAAAATAAAGCATTAGACATGTAAAATAAGTAAATAGGTAAGCATATGTTAAAAACCTTAATAATTAACCCAAGTCTGTTATGGTTAGAACATATTAAATCCCCAGCGGAGTCGTCATTTCTGTTATGCCGTAATTTTACTATCTTTAGAAAAATTACTTTTTGAAATATTTTAAGTATAAAACAATTTGAGAAAAATACTTAGAAAAGAGTCGTCACTTAATTTTTTAAATAAATTAAGAAAACTTAATTTAAAAAGATTTTAACAGATAAACCTTTATAAATTTAGAGGAAATGGGTAAGAGATTCTCATTTACACTTCAAGAAGGTTTTTAAAACATTTGAAGTGTCCGCTAAGATGCGGTTATCCTACGACTTAGATTAAATATATTTTGAATATTTTTAGGAAAATGATTAAAAAAATAATTTACAATACTCGATTAACTTTGTGAAAATAGTTAAATAATGAACATTTTTTATTTTTGGAAAGGGAAACCTTAATTAAAGTATCTGAATTTAAATACAAGTGATTAGGATTTTAACTAAACTAATTAGAAATTATATGAATCGTTTTAGAAAACCATTTTAAATTAATGAAAAAATAAGTAAAAAGGTTCAGTCTTAATATATTTAATAAAATGTATAAGAGTTGATAAAAAAATGATTTATATTAAAATAAACTAACATAAAGAATATGGTCCGTCTTTTGGGGATTTAACTAAGTTAAAATCAAATTAAATAAAAGGGTTAGAGTTAAACAAATCAAATAAATAAATAAATGCAATCAAATAAGTAAAGAAGTAATGGACTTGGGCCCATGTTAGCCTTTTCAGGCTGTTGATACTGTTGAATCATTTTGGGCTTTGGCCTAATTATTAAATTCATGAGTTTAACCCCCTTTTACTGTGTATATACACTGTATACACTAGGCGTATATCAGCATGTATATCAGCCCTTTCCCTGCATTTTTTCTTCCGAAAGCTGCATATTTGCTTCCCTTTCAACTTTGTTGGATCGACGAGGCAAACTCGAACTTAAACCCGAGGATATGCAAAGAGGGAGTCCAAAACGGACTCAAATGAAGTTCAAAATGAACTCGGTCGAGGAGGTTCATGCACAAAAGGAGATAAAAGTTAATGACTGATAAAGATAAGACTTTACCAACATTAAACAATTTTATTTGGATGTAACAACAATCTTCTCATTAGATAATAAATAAACACGCCCGAATTATTTATAATAATACACATGTATTCTTAGCAAAATAAACAACTAGTAATTCTAAAGAAAACATGAATACTAACAATTAAAATTAATTTCATTAACATGAAGTGATAAAGTACCAATAATAAGACTAATGACCATTACTATTGTTGAAACAAACCTAAAACAACAAGATATGTCCAGGAGATAAAAATTGGCCAAAACAGTGAGAAAATAAAAATAAAAATACTAGCATTATACAAGTTATTGTGACGATAAACAACTAATATATATATATATATAAAAAAGACTTCACTATTCTTGCATTGTATCATACCCAAACTATACCAAATTGCAAATAAGCAGCAAACAATACTAGATATGAGCATTGAAATGATACTAGTCTACCAACTAAAATGCTGACTTGACTCTAATGAAAAAAAATGGCATATTAAATAATTATGAGAGACATTTAGTATCATTGGGATTCAAACAAACTTGACAATGTCTTAGATACATAAGCTTAAACCTACAAGCTAAAACAATATCTTATTCAACATGTTCAAAGTTACTAGAAGAGCTCAAGTGCTAAACATGATTATAACACTATTTTTATTTTAATACTCTAAACCAACTATGTACTAATCTTATTGCATAGTGAATTTTAACTCTTAGTGAAGAAAACTAGGACTAGAAATCATCATTGGGATTAAACTACAAAAAATTAATCAAAGAACGGAAAAGATAATACCTTCTTCGGGGCAGCAAATCAGGACGACGAGCTTGACCACGAGGAGTTTTCACCACTGTTACCCATTTCCGATGAGCTCTAGAGTGCAAAAAAAAAAAAGCTTCGAATTTCAGAATAAAAACTGAAAGTTGCTCTCTTTTAGATGATGAATCCTTGGGGATTTTTTATGTGCTTTTTTTTTGGTCCCTCCTCTCCAAATGGCATCAATACCATGTATTTATAGCAAAAATAATGCTTGAATTCAAATAGTCGTTTGAGCGGGAGATGAGAGATTGATTGAAAATAATGGAGGAGAAAACGAGTAAGAGAAGAACATGCCCCGAAAAATCCGGATTCGATGTGATATCTTTGGATTAGATTTGGGTGAGATTCTATCTAAGCCAAAGTCAACAAATCTTAACCCAAAGTCTACAATCTTTGAAATTTAGAGGGAGGCACTTTCAATGGTGAAGAAATTAGGGTTCTTGGTATTGACTTTTGCGCTTTGGAGAAAGAAGGGGAGAGGGGTGTGTCTTTGGTTGGAAAAGAATAAAAGAAAGGAACGTGAGAGAGTATGCAATTATATGAATATTTGCATATGTGCAAGAATTAAAAGGATGACCCATTATATTTAAAATTTGACCATTTAGTTTCTATTCTAATCAAATTAGATTAAAATATGACCAAGTTGAATCAAATAACTAATTCAGCCAAAATTAAAATAAAATGAATAATTATCGATTAATTATTTGAGCTTCTTAATTTAAACAAGACAAAATAATTATCAAGACTTATTCATTACGTAAAATAGAGAACTAATTATACAAAATTATAAAATTCACTAATTCAAAGAAATAAATGCGTAATTATGATAAACATTATTTTTAGGCTATTTATTAAATATTTATATAAAAGACGAAAATTATATAAACCAACATGTAAAATTATATAATTATTTCTGAAAAATACTAACCAAAACTAAATAAAAAGAGATTTTAAAATATATTTTATTAGGATTTTTCAAAGACGATTATTTCAAATTGTTTGAAATTGAAGAAGCTCGATAGTTAACTCGAATTGCATAGGGTCAAAAATGGGTGTCAACAGGGACACTGATGTCCTAAAAGTATAATGAAGGGTATACTCATACCATTTACGATAGTTTAAGGGCATATTTATTATTTTTCGTATTTAATATATTTTTATGAATTATACAAGTAATATATTAAGTTTAGTTGGATGATCACGAATTTTTGAAACCCAAATTTTACACATAAATTTGTCTCTGAAGGTATGATAATGAGCTTCTAATGAAAACTGATATAGCACGTATAAATGGTTATAGTCAACTCCTAAAAGAGATTGTGACTTGTTATAAACATTGTAAATACTTGTCCATTATTGAAAGTGAATGTGTCAAGATGTGATAAAATTATGGTTAAGGACATATTCACATATAACTGGATAATTATCACATCTCAAATATATGAGAGATTTGAGAGGAAAAAATGGTATCAAAGCAGTACAATGTATTTTCTTTCATTTTTGAAAAAAAAGGTATTAATGCAGGTTAGTTGCCCCAGTTTTGCATCATTTTTTTAAAAAAGGGTATGATTATCTTTGACCGCAAGTTTTTCACAGATCTTTTAAACATTTTGAATTATCAATTATTGTGATTTATAATACTTTTTAGGGAAAAGGGTCAAAAATACCCCTCAACTTTGGTTTATTGTTTGACTACGCCCTCGCCGTTAAAATGAAGTTATTTTTACCCCTCCCGTTACTAATTTCACCAAATTTACCCCTCAATTGGATGGAAAACCCAAATCAATTAAAATTACCCAATTTCAATTAAATAACCCAATTTTTTCTCTTTTTAATCCGAACCCGACCCATTTATACCAAATTAAAACCCCAAATCAAGCTCCGGCAATCCCCATTCATTTTCTCCATTTTCCGGCGAAACACCACCAAAACAACCTCCAAACGACCACCTGAAACCACCACTC
>NW_006238986.1:85797-150309 GCF_000226075.1 Solanum tuberosum | reverse complement strand
TAGTGGTGCAATTTTAGTAGGAAGGACAAATATGCATTAGTTTAACTACAAAATATTTGTTGTCAATTTTAGTAGTATGTGTTTCAATGGAAGAAGGAGATGGAGAAGATTAGAGAGATGGGTTTAGGGTTCTAATTTGATATAAATGGGTCGGTTTGGATTAAAAGAGAAAATCGGGTCATTTACTTGAAATTGGGTAATTTTAGTTGATTTGGATTTTTCATCCAATTGAGGGCAAAGGGTCAAAAATACCCCTCAACTTTGGTTTATTGTTTGACTACGCCCTCGCCGTTAAAATGAAGTTATTTTTACCCCTCCCGTTACTAATTTCACCAAATTTACCCCTCAATTGGATGGAAAACCCCAAATTGACTCAGTTTAACCCAAATTTAAAAAAAAGACCCATTCCCCATTTTAAACCCAATGCCCGACCCGTCCAAAGTTGAGGGGTATTTTTGACCCCTTTCCCTACTTTTTACATAGTTTACAAATGTATAAATTTCATTTCAAAAAAATTGAAGATTTCATGCGCAAATTTCCGGTCAAACTTAAACTGTTCGACTCTCGAAAAATGAAAAGTGTCACATAAATTGGGACAGAGGGAGTAATTCTTTTTATTTAGTTTCTTTGTACTGTTAATCAATCTTTGGTTCTCCTTATGTATTTCAATATAATCAATGTAATATACAAACTACAAGTTTTTGCAAAATCCATCTGCCTTACTAGGGTCAAGTGAGATATCTCCTTATTGCTGGAGCATTTCATTGCCCTGGTCTCTTGAGGCTATGCCTAAGGCTCGTTCTCAACGTGATCGTTCTGAATGTAAATATGATGAAGGTTCTTCTAGTGATGGAGATGGTTAACAAGTGGAATAACCACTCTTTCTTGAGAAATTGGATGAAATAACATCGTGATTCGTGGATAAGTTTTTAACTATATTTTTGAACTGTTGTGTTATTTTGGTACCTGTTTTACAAATTTGATATTGTTATGAGTAAATGTGTTATTTGTTGAATGTCTTAATTGATGTTTTGGTTGGAGATAATTGGTGTTTGTTAAAGATTGTTTGATGTTGTAGTGTTGGTTGATTACGGTATTATAGTGTTCAATCTCACTAAACGAAATAAAGGATTTTGCAGCAATTATTTTGCATCAATAATATAATTACAGCTATATTATATTTAGCGACAATAATAAATATGGTTGTCCATGAGTTTTGTCCCTCGGAAATATAGATGATTTTAGTTTTTCACAAATGTTGTGAGGCAAGAGAGCATAAACAAAACAGAAACTTATTCATGGAAATTTATCATAAGCAAGAAGAAAACTTTCATCTGTTTTACAAGTACAACCATTTCATGGATCCACATTACAGGATCTTATACTATACAATTTCAAAGACGACGACATATATAAATACTCCACATTTTTCAATTGTGCAGCAACAGCAACAGCAACTTAATAATTCAAGAAACTCCGACGGTTTTACCAAGCAACCAGAGCATCAGTGTCAGCTCTATTCCGAAAATGGTGTGAAGAGAAGTTCTGTCTAACATGAAGCCATATATCGTAACTCCTGCTCGATTGTTCTCAAAATATGTCACTGCAACACCATGCATATATCAAAATAAGTGATCATTAGTTTGTTTGAACCAATTATGCATTTATATACGAGTTTAACTTATATGCATCGATAGTGTAAAGATTTTTTTAAAAAATTTTGTGTATAGAATTATCATATCATAGTGACCTACAATCACAACAAGTAATTGCTTTGAAGTACACCTAATTCTTTATATTGTGAGTGCATAAATTATTAATATAATACTCCTTCTGTTTCAATTTGTTTGTCTGGTTTGATTTGACACGAAGTTTAAGAAAGTAAAATAGACTTTGGACTCTTTTGGTCTTAAACTAAAGATATGTATGTACCAAAATGTCATTAAAACGGAGGGCTAAGTGAAATGAGCATACCTAGAGCCTGTCTTTTTTGGAACGAAATTGTACTATAGGCATACGAGGGGACAAACTTTGTATTATCCAGTTCATCCTCTTCATCTCCAACATCCTCTGCATCAGATGATCCGTTATAACCATTGTTGCAATCTACTCGATGAGCTGCTGGAGGAAACTCATTCTCAGCCCAATGATACGAGTCTATTGTCGCGCACGCATGCCATTTTGCAGCGAGGCATGTCACGGATTGTGCCTTGTGAGTAATTCTGGTTGCACTTCGCAACAGTATCATCAGTCCAGCAAGAAGGCTGACAGAACACAGCTGCATATATTAAGGACCAAAATATTTAGTTCCACTAATGGACAGAGGCGAATTCATAATTTAGAGTTCAATGAGTTCAAAATAAGTGTGATCTTATTTTGTATAATGCATTTCCATATATTTGCTTATATCTTGGAAGAGCTTCGTCCAAGGACCGCAAATTATCGTCAAATATTTGCTCATATATTTTTCAACCAACTTATAGATAAAATATTAGACTTCCATCCAAGTTTGTAATAACTTACAAAATTTTAGACCAAAAACATGCTAAAAGGTCCAGATGTTGTAAGAAAGATAAAAAGATGATCAAAACTCGGAAGCAATCACAAATAAAAAACACTAGTTAATGAGATTACGAGAATGCATTACCGCAAGTTCACCACTCTTATAGATTCGTAGATCTGCATTTGGGCGTGTAGTCAGGAGAAGGGAGGCAAATAGACTTGCTGTGATAAATATCAATGTCCACAAGATGAATACGCGGAACCTATGGCTAATAATTCTCAAATGCCTCCTGATCCTGAGGTGTTCTCTCAACACAGATTCAACATCAGAATCCACATGGAAGAGTACTTGAGCGAAATCCTGTAGTCGGAGAATCTGAAGGTAACATATCAACCGGAAAAGGACACAAACTAAGAAGAACACGACCGTCCTGTAGAACCAGGAGCTCAGCTCCAGAATGCAGGCGATAACATTGCCCAAGAATGGGATTTGGGTTCCACCTGAGCTGTACCACCAAATCTTGTATGTGCTTTCAGCAACAAAACATGGCAGGACAAAAAAGAACAGGATTTTTGTCGATCTCTGCATATATTAATAAGAAGAGAGAATATAGTTTTACGTCATGTTGTTAAAATGCGCATAGTAGTAATTACTACTACAAAACAAGAATCAACATATCATGTTCACTGATTTGAACAAATATTTAATTGCCTAACCTCATAAATTCAGGTATCTCCGAACATACAACAACAATAATATATCCAGTGAAATCCCACAAAGTGAAGTGTAGATTTAGTTGGCTTAGTTTATCAATCAATGGAGTAACTATTCAATCTACATTTATGAATGGAACTCTTGACTCTTGTTTGCATTGAGCACCATGAAGTCATACTAGAGAAATATCGATCCTCGGCCATCTAATCATTAAAGGAAAAACCTTTACTACGATCAAACTTTTTCAGCTTTTTCCATCTGACCCTATCAGGAGGATCTATATACCTACCAGTATGACTCGAACCCTCAATCTAATCGGTTGATTGTAAGAGGTTCTCAACCACCAAAGCACGCCTCACTTGTCTTTTACTATCAAACTTAATCATTCATTTTAAACACAAAATTTACCATATGGAATTGAAAAACTCAAAAAGGAAACAGAGTCTAAGGAACAAAACATCTTTAAAAACAAAATATGAAATCGTGCACGAGACAGATGGCTGAGAGGAAGAGGGAAAAAAAAATACATACATTAAGCTGTTGTGTGTAGCAGTTTCTAACAGTCTCACTCTCATCACAAAGTTTATCCAGGAACAAGAACCTCCGAAGTCCATATTTCTTGTTGAACCTCGAAAGACAGATGAACGACAGAGCAGCAACGCTGCTCATCGACAACTGAGTGACACAGTCATAAGTCCTAATATGATCAGCATCGCACTCGCTACAAGCCAGTAGGTAATGAGACAGCCATGGCACAACAACAGTTAGCAAACTAAACACAAACCAAGACAAACAAGCAGACGAAGGGCTCGATTGATCGACACACATCCACTTGAACCACGTCCTAAAACTCCTCAATTCATCATACATGTGTGAACCACTTCTAACTAATACCGTCTTATTTTCCAAAGCTTCATCCTCGTCCGCCATATTTATACTGTCAGTGTATATAACTTAAACAGTTGCCTTTGTTAGCGCCAAAACTTGTTCATGGAGAGAGAACAAAATATTGTAAAATATTAAATGACAACGAGTTGATGGTTTTATGAGGCAACTTGTGTAGAAGGGGGAAGAAAAAAGGTGCAATAAATGGTTGGTTATTATATTGGAAAGTAGAGGAGGATAAATGATAATGGATGAATCAAGTTCCTATTCCTCAAATTTCAATTTTTCTTTTACCACAAAAAGTAGTTGGAATCATCAAAAGGTTAAGGGATTCCTTGTGGATTCTTCCAATCAATGGACATTACATAGAGTTATTATTATTATAGATGGAAGAACCCATGGAGCTTGTGATTTAAGGTGCACTTTTTACTAATCTAAGGTTCCGTGATCAAACAGCACATGTTCACCGGTTTAGTAATTTAAACTAGCATTTGGCCATAGATTTTAAAAATATTTTTGACAAGTAATTTTTGTGTGAGATTTCACCATGTGTTTGGTCATAATTGTTGGGAAAAGTATTTGATTTTTATAGAAGAAATGATTTATATTCATAAGTTGTAAGGAGAGGAAATTTCGCAAATAGCCACTAAAAATAACTTAATTAGGCTTCATAACTATAGTTTGTTAATTACAATTCGTAGCTACATGTTAGAGGGAGGAGAGAGGCGAGCGAGATTGGGAGAGGGAGGAGAGAGACGAGCGAGAGAGGGCAGAGAGTGGAGAGAGGTGAATTGTATTTATATCTGTCTACGTACACTATACATATGTATTTGTATATCTGACAAGTGAGATTGGGAGAGTGAGGAGAGAGGCAAGCGAGACTGGGAGAGGAAGGAAAGAGGCGAGTGAGAGAGGACAGAGAGTAGAGAGAGACAAATTGTATTTGTATATGTATAAGAGAGGAGAAAGGCGAGAGAGAGGAAAAGAGGAGATAGACACTCATAATTATAGCTAAAAAGAGGTTGCGAGTGATAATTAATTGAAACTATAGCTATGTTAGCTAATTAACTAGTATATGTTTGCCTATCCGCGTATTTTCCCTTTTTAAGAACTATTAAAAATATCCATAAATTTGTATTATCATTTAATAATGAACATGCTCTGTGATAAAAACTAAACTCTTATATTATAAGTTCTAACCTGTTTATAAACAATTTCACAGATCGTTGTAGGAGTTACTCAAGTTTTCTCAACTCATACAGGAGCATTCAATTTTTATATTTACATTACTTTTAACAAGTTCTGTGGAACAATATCATTACAAACTTGAGAGTCAAATAACAACAAACACATCATAAGCAAAATTAATAAATGATGGGCTAAATATAAAAAATTGGCATAAATTTTTAAAAGTTCCCAAAAAATAGAATTGGGCTCAAAAACTAGTTTTTCCTAGTTTTTTGGAATTTGAATGATATATTACATGCACTTTACTATCGATCGGCGACAATAGGAATATAGGTGATAGGAATAGTCAAGTAGTCTTAGAGTTGATGGCAAAACGCTTAATAAAGTTTTATCAATCCGCAATGTGTAACCCGATAAAAAGTCAGAGTCAGTTCAAGTGATTACTCAACATGATTGCTAGCAAATTCATAACCTTAGAGTGATTTCATTCATTGATTACGTAAGAAATCTACTCTTTGTTTGATTATTTGTTCATTAATTGTTCTCTTTTTTATTTTTAATTTTGTTAAATCATAGATAAAACTTTTGGATTTTATCATTTGAATAAATAATCAACATTAGTTCAATTTAGTAAATAGTTTGACAAGTCTTTGTGGGTACGAAATCTGAACTAAAAATCCTATATTATTTGTACGCTCATATATATATATACTTGTGTGTGCATTTGGACACGACAATGGGTTCAAAAGAACAAAACAACCATGTGGGTCATTACATGTCTAAACCCTTAAAAAGTAAGACGACACTCCACTACCTACTAACCTTCTACTCTAATACACGTCCTCTACATTCTCTTATATAAGCTAATGTCATGTCCTCAAGAAAAAAAGTTATGTCATGTCATGTCTAATCACTTATCTCCAATACTTTAATTTTTTTGGCTCATCTCTACCTCGCTTCATACCTACTATATCCAACCTCTTGCACCTTCTCACTTGGACGTTTGCGCAACTTCTGTTCACATGTACAAACAATCGCAATCGCGCTTCTCTCATATTATCTACCACAAAGGTCTCTCTCACCTTATGCAGGATATCCTCATTCCCAATCTTATCGCTCCTTATATCTACCTCAACATCCTCATTTTCACAACATGCATCTTCTGAGCATGAGAGTTCTTGACTATACAATAATTTACCTCATACAATAAAACCGGTCTAACCACCACTATAGAACTTACCTTTAAGTTTTGGTGGTACCTTTTTATCAGACAAAGACTCCAGAGGCAAGCTTCCACTTCATTCATACTGCACCAATACAATATGTGATATCATCGTCGATATCCCAACTTTCTTGAATCACAAATCAAAGATACTTAAAACTATCTTTTTGGGGGATGACCTTTGTATGGACAACTGTTCAAAAGATGATGTCCTAGAAATAAAGATGATGAGGTGAATGTGTGAGCATATTCGGAGCTATAAAATTAGAAATGAAGATGCACCGAATAAAATCAGAGTGACCTTTGTGGTGGATAAAATAAGGAAAGTAAAATCGAGATAATTTGAGCATATAGTCCTAATGAGGAGGTAAGCGGTGGTGGTTCGAGAAGAGATAGATGTAAGTCAAAGAAGTTATTTAAAGCATCTTATTATTTGTCTTAGTTCACGTGACAAACTTTACATAAATTATTTTAAAAAATATATATTTTTATACTAAAAATATTTAATTATCATAATTTAATAATCACAAATATTAATAACCTTTTACAATTAAAACTTTGTGCACAATAGTACTTTCAAAATAAAATTAAGAGGTAGCATTACTTAGCATTCTTTTTGCCTGTAGTTTCCCTGTTGGCCTTGTCAACATATCCTCCATGGATATTGAAAATTTTCCCCATTGATATGCAAGCATGCATCATTCCTAATGATTCATTTTTCTTCTTACAAGAGCAACCCTAATAATTAGGGCGGACCCACCCTTATTCAAGTGGTGTCAAGTTACATCCTTTCATTGAAAAATTATATTTCTCATGTCTCAATTTATTTGATTTACTTTCATTTTTAATCAGTCTCTAAAAGAATAACATATTTATATATTAAGTAACAATTTAAATTTAAAATGTCAATTTTCTCCTCAATGAAATAATTTATAGCTACATAAATTTCTATCATTCATTTTAGACCACAAGTTTTAAAAGTTTTCATTTCTTTCTTAAACTTCGTGCCGAATCAAATTACCTCACATAAAATGGGACAAAGGTACCCCTCGGGGTGGCTGAGTGGTTTGGGCTTGGGACTTTCATGTTGGAGGTCTCAAGTTTGAAACCTCTTGCCAGCGAAAGCAAGGGGTTTGCCTTCTGGGTCGAGCTCGTCGCACCGGGCTTGCCTAGTGTGGGTTACCTCTCCTATGTGGTTTGCGAGCTATTGCATATGAGCGGGAATTGTGCGCACACCAAGGATAGCGGCTGCGGATTTTCCTTGTCATAAAAAAAAAGATATGGGACAAAGGGAGTATATATGATTTTTCCATTAATAAATATATATAAATATTGACATCTCTTGACACAAGTTAAAGATTTAGCCTAGTGGTTAAGGTGTTGCAAAAATTTCAAGCCTGATTCACACGCTACAGTTTCTATACCACATTTATTTATCAATTAAGCCTCATGCATCTTTAAAAAAATGTATATTTGATGTCAAAAATTATTACTCCTAATCAAAAAGACAATATGTAATTATTTAATTTATTTCATAATAAATATTTGTGAAATTAGGTTGTTTCCAAATGAAAAAGAAGAAGAAGAACAAGAAAATAGTAGAATAATGTCCAAAATCTTGAATTATATGAGCACATTGGTGAACCCCACAACTATCTCTCGCCATTTTTCGACTGCAGGTACTTTTCTTCTCCGATTGCTACCTAATTCTTGTCGTATCTGCAAAATTATGTGCTCTTGCTATTAATATTTACTCATTTGTTGAGCTGAAATGCTGAATTTGAGATTATTTTTTTCTGTACTTGAGTTGCATTTCATGGCAAACTGCTCTAAATCTTCAAGCTTTGTGTTGATTACATTGTTGTTTCTTTTCATTTTTTGGGTTTCCTTCTCCATTTTTTCTCACTTAAGGTGTTCTTTTTCTGGGTTTAAGAATGTGTTGAAGACCCAAAATAAGTTGGTTATTTCTAGCTTATACGTGCGTCCACGGTATATGTGTATTTTTTTGAAATTGAACATACCTCATTCAATTATCACTATTATTGTCTTTTATTTTTGTTTTTTCTGGGTTTGGTACTAAAAAAAATTGGAATTAGCTACGAACTTACATAGCTATTTCACTCGTAGCTAATGGAAATCTGTAGCTAAATAGGATTAGTCACATATTTTGCTGTTTAACTACAAAATTTGTCCGTTGCTAAATTCAGATTTTTAATAGTGTTCTTTTGAAAAATTAGCTCCTTTCTGATTATGAGATAATGGTCAAAAATCACACACTTGAAGTATAACTTTCTTGAGGTAGGAAATGCAAATAATTAGCTTGTTTCGAAACGTGTTTTGATAAATAGTTGGTGATAGTTCAGATAGGAAATGCAAATACGTGATAGTTCAGGTAGGAAACATAAGAAAAAAGTGATACTTCAAATGTGATTTTGACTATTATCTCTATATTATTTATTTTCTTTTTTCACCCTTCAATTTCAATATATGTGCTTCTTCAAAAGAACCTTACTTCTGTTTGATCAATTAAATATAGTGAGGAAAGGAGAGTACTAACAAGTACCACAACGATTGTCAAAATGAAGAGTAGCAATCAGACATGGGATCCATTGGTGAAGGAGTTCACTTTTGCAGCAAATTCAGCTCCGTTCAGTAATTGTCATGCTTCGACTATTGTTGAGGTTGTGATAAATTTTAGTTGTGGTTCACTGATTAGCTAGATTTACTGAGAATATAGCTGATTTGGTTTTTCATTGACTGATGGATTGAGATTGCAACTGATTTGGTTCTTATAAAGGTGAATAAGGATCATTTCTTGGTTGCTTATTTCGGTGGTACAGTCGAGGGAGCTCCTGATGTGAAAATTTGGGTACAAACTTTTAAGGTAATCACATCCTGTACAACTTAGCTTGAGTTCTCTAACTTGTTGATGATCTATCGTTTTTCTTTTGTATCAGATACTCTATGATTTTTTACTTGCAAACCAATTACTGATTTTGAGTTGATAATTCGTTTATATCAGCTAAGTCATTTTCAAAACATACAATTGTCCTTTCCTAAATAGCATTACAAACTTATTCATACGCCAAGCTCCATATGAGTTGTCTTTTTTAATCTATTATGGGAAAATGAAATTGAAAACATGGAACATTTTGAGCAGGATGGCCATTGGACCGCTCCTGTTATTGCTGATGAGCAATTTAATGTTCCAATGTGGAATCCTGTACTGTTTAAGCTTCCTTCCAGTGAAATACTCTTATTCTATAAAATCGGGCAAGAGGTACAAAAGTAAGTATATTCAGGCTTTCTTTTTAATCTAGTGGCAAGATTATGTTATGTAGATATCTAATCAGACATAGACATCCATAATACTGTTTAAGCTTTAAGTTTCAAACATATCATTTTATTATCAGATCTTTTCCACAACTAAATTTTATAGAATGACGTGTCACTAAATTACTATAAGGAGGATATAATTTGGGAGTACATTCACAAGTATTTATAGACATGTATCTGTTAAACATTTTCAGCATCTCAGTAGAAAATTAAAAGGATGTGTCTTGCTACTTGCGTTCCATCATTAAAGTGAAACTTGAAGAACTATGATAATTTTTTGATCGTATGATGCCATGAAATATTACAATAGTGTTAACGAAACATTAAGTTCGTAGACTCATCTCAATTAAAATTCCATATCAAGATGAAGATATTCACATATCCAGATTCCAGGTTCTGTTTTGTGCATAAAGTCAAAGGTGTTGCATTTCATACAAAGATGTGTTTTTGTGCATAAAGTCAAACAATGAAATAAGTAATTTTGTAAGTCTTAATTGTATTTCCTTACATCTCAACTATGTATTAATCATAGAATAATTGAGAAAATTTTAATATTATCTTCAAATGTGTTGACTTCTCGTTTCATGCAATAATAGTAAGCTAGATTTCATTCTCAGATGTTGATAATTCCTTGGTTATGCATAGTAATCGAGTTACATCACAATTCATTGCTGAATATACATCACTACTATCTTTACTACTTTGTTGAATACAATTATGATTTACCACGTCCATGAGATTATGTTCAAACTTGCCTCTTACCTCGGACATCACTAATTAAACACTATACTATCAATACTTCTCAACATCACGTTGAACAGGTATACTCTGTCATTCATTAGTTTGTGATATCATTTAGTTACTTCTGTCATTTCACCCCTTAATGCATAATATGCTGTTTTCTGAGTGATCCCACTTCATTACTTATGCAAGGTTCTCTAACTTTGGAGCGTTATCCAGTTTGTCATGTGCAATTTCTCCAAAGTTGAATAGCAAGGCCTACTTCCAATTTCATTTTCTGTCAGCCAAATTAGATGACCAAGTTAGCATTCCTAAATTCAAACGAATTATTTGACTAAACTTTTCTAAATTCTTTCTAGCATTTAAACGTAATTCTAAAATTAATGGTTAATCAAACTTACAATATTTTATAATTCTTAAATCTTGTTTTAGACGATAACTTAATCAGGACAAGAAATAATGGCTATTATGCAGTATAATCAGGACAATAACTTTGTGCTCCCGATGCTTGCTGTTGGTTTTTGTACATTAGATGGAGCGGATGCTTGAAGCGGTCTTATGATGGTGGTGTTACATGGACGAAAAGAGAACAGCTTCCTCCTGGTATATTGGGGCCAATAAAAAATAAGGCATGAATTTGAACAATTCAATACTTTAAGTTCCATGCTATTTTCGATGTATCATATCTGATAACTTAAAAATAAGTTTTTCACTTATTTTCCTTAGCCTATCATGCTGGAAAGTGGTTCCTTGCTATGTGGATCATCTGTGGAGAGTTGGAACTCTTGGGGAGCATGGATGGAGGTTGTACTAAATAGTTGAGTAAAACGCTATAAGTATCCATTCCTAGTGTGTTCGAAATGAACTAAAGATATGCATATGTTTCTTTACTACAGATGACTACTGATTCAGGTAGGACGTGGAAAAAGCATGGTCCAATATACATCGAGAATAACCCTCTTAGTGTGATTCAACCAGTTCCTTATCAGACTGCAAATGGAACATTGCGTATTCTTCTAAGATCATTTGCTGGCATCAATAAAATCTGCATGTCGGAGTCCCATGACGGTGGTTATACTTGGAGTTATGCAAAGCCAACTGAATTGCCCAATCCTAACTCAGGTAACTATTTAAGAAAGTACAGTTCAGCTTTAGGTTGTTTGAAATTAAGTACCTATACTAAATGGTTACAAACTCGGTTTGTTTCTTCATAGCTTTGCTTAGCTACAAGATATTTTTACAGGTGACCAAACTTACATGTTTGCTGAAAGGCATAATATATAGATACTTTAACTTTGCTTCAACCGACGACTAAACACTCCAAATTTGAGTATGCACATGCAAACACCTCAACTGTCAGTTGAACACTTTAGCTTATAAAATTGATCATCTAGACACCTCCAAAATTTGTGTGTCACGTCACCATCGGGTGTCCACAAGACATAGAGGGAATGAGTTGGAGTGTTTAGTTGCCGGTTGAGACGAAGTTGAGGTGTCTAGACGTGCACTCTCAAAGTCGGAGTTCTTACTTGCCTACTGAGGCCAAGTTTGAGAGTCTGTATTATGCCTTTATGAAACTATACATGTGAACATTAGTAATATGACTTCACAGGAATATATGAGGAGCAGTTAGTCATTCCGACATAGTTATCGATTATATGATATTTCATAAGCAGGGATTGATGGGGTTAAGCTGAAAGATGGACGTCTTTTGCTTGCTTACAATACCATTTCTAGGGGTGTGCTCAAGGTAGCACTCTCAGAAGATGATGGAGACTCGTGGCATGATGTTGTCACACTCGAGGAACCTGTAGGAGAGTTCTCTTATCCAGCCGTTATCCAAGCTAGCGATGGATTAGTTCACATAACTTATACATACAACAGAACACAAATTAAGGTAAGTAACAATTTGGTGAATTTCATAAGATTTTGGCTAGGTTATTTATGATAATATGTTTTAATACCTACTAATTACTATCCATTTTTCACCTATTGAGGTGTATGAAACGTATTTTAACTTGGTTATTCAGATTGCCAAGTAATGGTACTTGTAGACTACTTAGGCATGATTCCTTTTTTCTTTTAATTGTTCTGCAGCATGTAACCCTTCAACCCAACTAATGGAGTACAGCAACATGAGAGATAAAGAAGGGGATCCTTTTATTAAGTTAGAAGTTAGTTCTCTTCGGCAGAGGATGATAACATAGACTGTGATAAGCTATGTAACACCGAGGAACAAGTACATAACCAATAAAGGTGTGTTTAAGTATCGTCCGTGCAAGAGATTGTTCTGTGTTTGCACCTTCATTTCCATGGAAAAGGACTGTGTTGTTCACACTTCACACAATCCTTAGGGGGGGAACTAGCTTGTCCTTCACGCTACTTGGAATCATCGATAGTTATCCATGATTTTGCTTTGGACTTTGATTGAAGAGACATCTAACTTTCTTGTGCTAGTTTGCTTAGGCCAAATTTAGGTGAATGTTAATGAAAAAAGCTTTGATCATTTCCTCCTGGAGTAGTGTAAAGATGTTTTAGTGTTTATGAAATTCTCCCTTATCAGTTATTTGTAGCTAGGGGTGTCCGTGGTTCGATTTGGATCGGTTATTGACTAAAATCAAAACTAAACCAATCTAGTAAGTTTTTTAAATTTCTAAAACCAAACCAAACCAAACAAAAAAAATAACCATTGGTTATTGTCGGTTTGGTTCAGTTTTTCTGATTTATTCAGTTTGAAAGTAATAGTTTTTTTGAGGACGTACGTATCTCGATAGACACAAACACCTAGTACATGAATAATCCACACAAAAACTAGTCGGTTCAATTAAACAATACTAGAGTTATCATTACACGAACAAAGTGATTCAATTAAAATAAAGTGTGACTATTTTATGTGAAGTAGGGTAGGTAAAGGCTAAAATTGGTTTTGATGGACTTAAACTTAGGATTGTTATAGTTGGGCTAAAGTGTTGGGCTAGAGAAAATGGTAGAGTTAAAGATTCAAGTTAATTAAAATTTAATAAAATATTTATATTTTATTTATGAATAATATATAAATAATTATAAAATTTATATATCTAATTTATTGGCTCGTTTTGGTTAATTTTTAGTGAAACCAAAACCAAACCAAATAGTTTTGGGTTTTAAAATTTAAAATCAAACCCAACCAAACCAAACCAAACCAAATATCGATTTTTTTAATTGGTTTGGTTCTGATTGCGGTTTGGTTTGATTTTTTAACCATAACCATGAACAACCCTATAATTGTAGCAAACCTATGGCTGAAAGTATAGCAAACCTTTGTTAAATATAATGTCTTCTCACTTCATCTCGTATCATGAGGCTATATTTATATATTTATCAATGTGTATTCTTTCTTCATGATCGAGTTTAAGTGTCTTCTCACTTCATCTAAAACTAGAACTTGATTGAGAGGAATTAAATTTCTTTTAAAAAATCTATCAATTTCAATTTACAAGAATCAATAAAAAAATTCTACAAAATAAAGATTTCACCAAGAATATAAGTAAACATGACATTTTTAGTAGGGGAATCACATCCCTCTTTTCATAGCAAAACAAAAATAAAGTGTAATGGAGGAATCACACCCCTCACAAAAAAATAATAAGTAAACACAACTATTTCAATAGGGGAATCACATCCCTATTCAGCTACTCTCATAGAATAACAAAAATAATATGTAAGGGAGGAGTGGCAACCCTTCTTTAATAAGACAATAGAAATAATATATAATGAAGGAATCACCCCCTCATAAAAACAAAAAAATAAATATAACATTTTTCAATTGGAAAATCACACAAATATAACATTTTCAATTGGGGAATCACACCCCTCCTTTCCTAGCGTTAAAAAAAGGGACGAATCACACCTCTCATAAAAAATAATATAAAATTATAAATAAACATGGTATTTTCAATAGGGGAATAAAAGAACTTATCAACTTGCAAAAAAAAGAAGATAACTTGAAATAAAGAATTGTTTAGCCCAACGAAATTGAAAGCAATATGATCTTGTCTTGTAATATGCAAATTCTGTAAAATCATTTTTAAAAAAATCATGTTCTTCATTCCCAAAATATTGAGATCTTCAATTAATATTATTAAAAATTAGTTATCAATATAGACATCAATAGTTCAATACTCAATAATACTACTTTGCCGATTCTCATTATTTATTGTCGAATTTCAATATTGATTAGTAAATGAATATTTATTAAATAAACTAATAAAGTTATATACTTCTAGTGAGATTTCACTAGATAGGTTGTTGTGCTTTTCTAGTTCTCATTTATTTAGCATTAATAAGTATATATTGATATTTTTGTTGTAAAACAAGAGGAAAATGCAAGAATACTTAAACAAGAAAGTAAGGCAAAGTGTGATGGAAAGTATAAAGTTGACAGCCTTATTTTAATCTCTTCAATTGTATCTTTCTTAAGGGTGAAGAAGATCCTTTTATAAGAGGTAGAAATCATCTGTTTACTACCTTAACCAAAATACGTTAGTAATCTTTAATTCTTACATTGAATTAATACATGCATTACATTAGGTTGATGAAAAGAAACATCCATATTAAATGGATTTGTAACACTCCCCCTTGGATGTTTATAGATAATGTGCCTCGTTAAAAGCTTAATAGGAAAAATCCAGTGGAAAAAAGCCTAGTGAAGGAAAAAGAGTACACACATCTTGTAATACGCCTTGAGTGTTGCCTCATTAAAAACCCTACCAGGAAAACCCAATGGGACAAAACCTTGGCTAAGGGAAAAAGAGTACAATGTGTATTTTACTCCCCCTGATGAAAAATTTATTTGATAACTTGGAGACGACGCATTCCAATCTTATATCTTAGCTTCTCAAATGTTGACGTTGGCAATGCCTTAGTGAATAAATCTGCAAGATTATCACTCGAATGAATCTGTTGAACATTTATCTCACAATTTTGTTGAAGATCATGTGTGAAAAAGAACTTAGGTGAATTATGCTTTGTTCGGTCTCCTTTTATATATCCTCCCTTTAATTGAGCTATGCAAGCAGCATTATCTTCATACAATATTGTTGGAATCTTTGTTTGCACAAAAAGACCGCATAACTGCAACATGTGTTGAGTTATTGATCTCAACCATACACACTCTCGACTGGCTTCATGAATAGCTATTATCTCTGCATGATTTGAAGAAGTAGCAACTATTGTTTGCTTCATCGAACGCCATGATATAGTTGTACCTCTATATGTGAATAAATAGCCTGTCTGAGATCGGGCTTTATGTGGGTCAGGCAAATATCATGCATCTGCATAATCGGTCAATTCTGACTTGGTTGCATTAAAATACAACAATCCCATATCAATTGTTCCTTGAAGATATCTGAATATATGCTTGACACCTTTTCAATGTCTTCTTGTTGGACATGAGTTGAATCTCGCAAATAAACTTACTACGAAGCAAATATCTGGTCGGGTGTTGTTGGCAAGGTACATTAGCGCCCCGATAGCACTGAGATATGGTGTTTCATCACCAAGAAGCTCTTCATCCTTTTTTTTAGGTCGGAATGGATCTTTATTTTATATCAAGAGATCTTACTACCATCGGGGTACTCAATGGGTGTGATTTATCTATGTAAAGTTGCTTCAAAACCTTTTTAGTATATGTTGATTGATGGATAAATATTTCATTTGTCAAATGTTCAATCTGAATGCCAAGACAAAATCTTGTCTTACCAAGATCTTTCATTTCAAATTCTTTTTTCAAACACTCAATAACTTTTGAAAGCTCTTCAGGAGTTCCAATGATGTTCAAGTCATCAACATAAACATATATTATTACAAATTCAGATTTTGACCTTCGTATAAAAATACAAGGTCAAATAGGGCAATCTTATATCCTTCCTTTAGCAAGTATTCACTAAGACGATTATACCACATTCGCCCTAATTGTTTCGATCCATAAAGGATTTCTAAAGCTTTATTGAACAATTTTTCTTTGAATTTTTATATGCTTCAGGCACTTTGAGTGCTTCATGGATTTTCATAAAAATATTGTGGTCTAGTGAGCCATATAAATAGGTTGTGACAACGTCCATTAGATCCATTTCAAGTTTTTCATGAGCTGTCATATTTATCAAATACCTGCAGGTAATTGCATCTACCACAAGAGAATACGTCTCCTCATAATCAATGCCAGGCCTTTGCGAAAATCCTTGTGCCACAAGTTATGCTTTATATCTTACGACTTTACCATTTTTATTGCGTTTTCACACAAAAACCCATTTGTGCCCCATTGGCTTGACACCTTCAGGTGTTCGGACTATTGGTCCAAAAACTTCACGTTTTTCAAGTGAAGCCAATTCTGTTTGAATTGCTTCCTTCCATTTTGGCCAATCATTTCTCTGTCTACATTCATTGACAGATCTTGGTTCTAAATTCTCATCTTGTTGCATTATTTCAACTGCAACATTATAGGCAAAAATATTATCCACCACAATATTATTTCGATTCCACATTTTCTCGTCGAGACATAATTTATAGAGATTTCTTCATTCTCATTATTTTCAGGTACTTGGACCTCCTCTGTGGTGTCATCATTTATTATGTCTCGGAGCTCTTCATGAGCAATTGCCTCCATATTATGATCATCTTGATCATTTATTCCTTTCCTTTTCCGAGGATTTTTATCCTTGGAACCAATTGGTCTACCACGTTTTAAGCGTGGTTCAAACTCATTTGCCTTAACATTTTGTCCTATAGGGACATCAACTAAAACTTGAGCATTACAGCTGGGATATATGATTTAGTAACCCGTGGAAGGTTAGTAAATGCATCCGGCAGTTGATTTGCAATATTCTGCAAATAAATTATCTTTTGAACTTCTTGTTCACATTGATTTGTTCGAGGGTCTAAATGAGACGGTGAAAGTGAATTCCAATCTATCTAATTTCCCAACTACTTTTGTTCTCCCCCTAATGTTGGGTATACTGATTCATCAAAATGACAATTAGCAAATATTGCCGTAAATAAATCTCCAGTTCTAGGTTCCAAATATTTTATAAGAGAACGAGATTCATACCCAACATATATCCTCAACCTTTTTTGGGAACCCATCTTTGTGCGTTGTGCTGGAGAAATTGGAACTTTTACCGTACAACCAAAGATTTTAAGATGGGAAATGTTTGGCTCCTGACCAAAAACCAATTGTAATGGGGAGATGTCATGATAACTGGTTGGCCTTATGCGCACAAGTGTTGCTGCATGCAAAATAGCATGCCTCCAAACCGAAACAGGTAACTTTGTCCTCATCAACAATGGTCTAGCTATCAATTGAAGACGTTTAATCAATGACTCTGCTAAACCATTTTGAGTATGAACATGTCCAATGGGATGTTCAACTGTTATTCCAATGGACAAACAATAATCATTAAATGCCTGAGATGTAAACTCACCAGCATTATCAAGACGAATTGTTTTTATTGCATAATTTGAAAATTGTGCTTTTAACCTTATTATTTGAGCCAAAAACCTGGCAAAAGTCATATTGCAAGTTGATAATAAGCACACATGAGACCATCGTGTAGATGCATCTATCAAGACCATATAATATTTAAATGGTCCACATGTAGGGTGAATATGCCCACATATATCACCCTGTATCCGTTGCCTTGAGGTGGTCATACCTCCCTTTCAAACCTATCCACAATTCAAGTGGATCTTTCACTGTTAAGTATTCAACCTTCAAGCTTTCATCAAGATGATGACGAAGGAAAATCATAACTTTTGATTTATCTTGACTTGATGCTTTATTTCCTTCGATTATACTATCACCAAGACCCTTAGTGGTAAGGTGAATTTCAGCATCAAGTGCCACAAATTCAAGCTTTGACAAATTCGACATGATAAAAACTATCATAAAATAGTTGAGCTAATAAAATGATGTTGATTTCTTTATAATAAAAGATAAATTTATGTTTCAAATGATTAAGAATTAGTATAAAGTATATTATATGCATGTACATGAAATGTTACAAAAACATCTAAACTCATAAAGTATGAAATTGTAATTTTAATCTATGTTCTAATTATTTTACAATATTTATTACTAGTTTCAATATAGTTATTAACGTCAAACTTTTATAAGATTTTCAGGTCATATTTAATATAATACTATTCTTTTTTATGGCACACAAATATTTATCATAGATTTATGACAAGAAAATACTTACAAGTCTTCTAACTAGCATGTTGTCATATTCCCTAATATTTAATTTAGAGTTATAAGTTAGTAGCATATAAACAACATAAAAATATAAATTTGAAACGTATAACGTATTGATTATTATGTCTAGTAAAGTATCATAATAATACCTAAAACAAGTTATATATGCAGTAATTAAATTACAGATAAAAGATTTATGCAAGTCCTATTAGAGATGTTATAAACACATAAATGTATACCTGACTCTAAAAGAAAGTTGATTAACTTTTAGGAAAAAAGATAATTCCGAATTAAGTAGGTTTTAATTGGTTAGAGACTCGTGTTGATAACGTGTTGTAAAACAAGAGGAAAATGCACGAATACTTAAACAAGAAAGTAAGGCAAAGTGTGATGGAAAGTATAAAGTTGAGAGCCTTATTTTAATCTCTTCAATTGTATCTTTCTTAAGGGTGAAGAAGACCCTTTTATAAGAGGTAGAAATCATCCGTTTACTACCTTAACCAAAATACGTTAGTAATCTTTAATTCTTACATTAAATTAATACATGCATTATGTTAGGTTTTTAGGTTGATGAAAAGAAACATCCATATTAAATGGATTTGTAACAATTTTGATATTGATACAATCACTTCAAACATTGAAGTATTCATGGTGTATTGTATAAAATAAGATAAAGGTAATGCAACAAATATAAATAGATTAAAGATTATAAAATAAAAAAAATAATGCTTGACTGAATTTTAGGGAAAAAATCGTATGTTTTGTATCTAGAGTTGCTAGGGCTTTTGTTTTAAAATTTATTTTAATTTTGAATGAAGAATATGTGGAATATTTTTTGTAGAAAATATAAACTTTTTGTATAAGAGGAAAAAAGTAATAGAAGTTTGACAAATTTTGATCACTATGTCTCAAGAAAGATCATAAACTTCATAAAAAATATTTATTAGAATTTAAGGCCTTCATTCGAATTTGACTCTAGGCAACTGATAATAACATGCATGTGTTATTATTTTAAACACGCATATGAAATTTGTTAGAGACAATTATTTAATCTTTTCTTGAAACGTAATATTCAAAATTTCTCAAAACTTTATTACTTCTTTTTCTCTTATATGAAAATTTTATATTTTCAACGAATAATACTCAATAACTTAAAGGTGTAAGGCAATAAAAAAGCTATAGATTCGCCCTGTTGGTAGTTAAATGCCTAGTTTTTAATATCAGTGTATTCTATGTTCTGTTCTTCTTTGAAAAGTCAACATTATAATTTTATAACTTAAATTTTATATGCTTTTACCACTATTTTATAAAATAAAATATGGTAACACTAAAAGAAGAATATTCACCAAACAAGACACAACAGTTAACTACCATATATACATGTTCACAAAAAATATTTTAAAAATAAAGAGAAAGAGAGAAGAGTTTAAATCAATTTTTCATGTTATGTTTTATTGTTTATTCTTTATATAATAAAGAACATGATGTACGGTTAAACCATTTTTTTTTATTATGTGAAAGAAGAGCCCTGGTTGGATTCACAAACACAATAATGTACATATACATACACACAAAGCTTTCATCCCCCGTTAAACTTCGTATAGAGATGGATTTAGAATTTTTGTTATGAATGCCAACAAATTCAATCATATCCTGAACTATATTTTATATAGGGGTAGATAGGTAGATGTTTAGTCCGGATATATGAATTTGATTGAATTCAGTACCTTTTATTCTATCGTGTATTTATAAAAAAAATTCATCAAATATATATAGTTAAACTTCTCTATTGAACATGTTTTAATATTTTTTTATAATTCCTATGGTCTAATATGTGTCTATCCAAACAAAATGAAGGATTGAATTGAGATCTATATATGTTTGATGTATCACAAGTCATGTAAAAATTATGGTGAAATTTAAAACAAAAAGATATATATATATATATATATATATATATATAAACACGTATATCTTGACGCTGGAGCTGAGAGTACTACGTACAGAAAGGGAATTGTTGGAAAGCCAGTGGGCCAAGACCATTAGTAGGTTTTGATTCAATTAGTAGGTGTATGTTTGTTTGTTGCTATTTTTGTGACTTAACATAAATTGAGAAGTTAAAGAAATTTGAAGATTTAAATATTATATATGGAATAAATATTACGAGAAATAGATACCTACTCTAGTCTAGTGGAAGGTGGATAGTGTAAAAAATGATGCTAGAAAATAGAGATATTTTGTGTTAATTACAAATGTTCTACAAAGTGTCTATGTATGTACTATCAACTATAATTTTCTCAAAATCTATTATAAAAGAACCGCGTAAGAGTTTTGTAAAGTTCTTCTAGACTAATATTAAAGAAGAAGATCAAGCATCGGGTCTCCTGATCTATTACATGTCTACCTAAACATGAGGGAGGATTGGATTTCAGATTCTTGTTTGAAATATCCCAAGTCATGTATGCAATACTATGATGAAAATATAGGATAGAAAAATCTTTATAGACAATTATATTCCAGATACGTCACTGGACTTCCGGATACATCAGTAGACATTCGGATACATAGGCGAGGGATGTATCAAAGAGGGGAGGGATGTATTAGAGAGGGGATATGACATCCGGATATATAGGAGAGTGATGTATGCGAGAGGCCGGAAGGAATGTATCTGAGATGGATAGGGATGTATCTGAGATGGATAGGGATGTATCAACGAGAGTGAAGTGATGTATCCGAGAGGGATTTTTGAGATTTTTTTTAATGTTAGAGAATATTACATATAATGGTAAAATAAGATGTGTGGTTAGGTAATTTTTCCTCATTTTGATAGCTGAAATAAAATTCTAGCCCATCGACTTTTTGCCCGAAAAAAACAAAAAAGAAGATGTAATTTTTCGTGTCAATTTGGGATGGATAACGAATAAGCCCAACATACTATTAGTTGAACTCAGGGGCGAATCTACGTGGAGCGTGCCGGGTGCTCGAGCACCCATTGACCCCGGCAAATTTTTTGTATATTTATATAGAAAATCTGCAAAAATGAATATATAATACTCCCTCTGTCCCAATTTATATGACTTACTTTCCTTTTTAGTCAGTCCCAAAAAGAATGACACATTTCTATTTTAAGTAACAATTTGCCTATAAAATATCTTTTTTACCCTTAATGAAATGATTTACAACCACACAAATTTCTATCATTCATTTTAGACCACAAGTTTTAAAAGTCTTTCCATTTTTCTTAAAGTTTGTGCCAAATCAAAGTACATCATATAAAATGGGACGGAGGGAGTACATATTAGCACCCATTGAATTTTGAACAAAAGCACTGATCATAAAGTCATGCGTGTGGGACTGCTAGGTCGAGGGATTGACTCTTGCTAGCAGCCCAATTTGTTTTTCCCATAAATTATACATTTTTCTTACTATTAGATCTCAACCTTTTACGATCATGTATTTTCTTGTGCATAAAATAAATTATTATTTATAATATCATATTAAAATTCATTTCAAATTGATTCATGAGATTTCTTGTGCATAAAATAAATTATTATTTATAATATCATATTAAAATACATTTCAAATTGATTCATGAAAAATTTTATTTAAATGTTTTAAAAAACACATTTGTAATGATATTAGCTCAAATTTAAAATGGGATGAAATAAACAGATCAAATGAGTTAATATAATAAAATAAGCGGATTATTAACTTATCCAAACATAAATGAATTAGATCGATCATGAATATTTGGACTTATTTTGCCCACCCCTATCAAAGAGTGATTTGCCTGACTCGTGAGTTAGCAGTAGGTGTTCAACATTTGATATAACATTTTAAAATTTAATTTGCAAATTATGTATCAATATGTATAGATACAAAACAAAAATAATCTTTAGCGACAATTATTTAAGGATAATAGCTTAATTACTGTTAAATGTGTATTTTAGCGGCAATCACTACTTCTTGATGTTACATTTTCACGAATGGTAGCTACTTTCCAGGAAAGTCCAAGCGTAAATCTCTTGATGTTACATATTCTCATCATTTGCGCGTTGAGATTTGTTATGTCTTTATTAATTTGCATCTTCAAGAGCTTAATAACTGTTTTAATGTTGTGAGTAGTGACTTACTTCTTGGCATGACTAGCTTGAATCCAGTTAGTTCATTTGGTGGTTTTGATAAGACCAGGATAATTTGGTTGACTGAGTATTATATGAATGAGTTTGATAACAATTAGCTTCGAGATCTCAGTTGTCAGTTTGATAATTTTATAGTTTATGCTCGTAATTCTGACAAGAAGTTCTTCAACTTGAAGGAAATTAGTGACTTTGCTTAAGTATTGGTGAAGTCAACTATGCATCAAACTTGGCTACTTGTTTATTTGCTTATCAAGTTGACTCTCATTCTTCGTGTGGCAACTGTTTCTGTGGAACGAGCTTTTTCATCCATGAAGTACATCAAAAATGAACTTCGTAATAATATAGGTGATGAATTTTTGAATTGTTGTGTAGTGCTCATTTCTTTAACATAAAATAAATTAGGGTGCTTGCAAGAGTGAATTATTAGTTGTAATTGGTAAGAGAAGCTAGGAAAATTTGGACTTCATTTCTTAGTTTTTCTAAGAAATGAAGAGTTTTTAACTATAACGTTTAAATAGTTGTACACTTATACAGTTATACAATGCGATTTATAGTAATTTTATAATAAGAGAAGTGAACACCCACGAACTTAAGATCATGTATCCGTCACTGGTTGAACTTAATAACATTTGCTCAAACAATATAATTGTAATTAAAAATATTAAATTTAGAGATCTAGTTATTATATTTAAAATAGTTATTTTAAAACCTAGAGTTTATAAGATTAAAATTTTAACTCCGTCAATAATGTCAATTGACAATTAATGCTTCCATTTCTGTGGACCTTGCAAGGTTCACCTACCACGTGAATTCATGGATGCTCTTTCTAGTTTCTTGCACATGGCTGGTGGCTATCGATGGAAAATGACATAATCTCTGAGAAAAAATAAATATTTTCTAAAACAAAAATTTGTTTGGTGTCTGATATTCGTATTGAAATTTTATTTTTTTGAATTTGTACTGCATAGGACCTCCTTTGGAAAGAAACGATTTCTATCAAGAATTTTTTTCATACTCAGGTCTCGAACATAAAACTTCTAGTTATAGGAGTTGCAGCCTCATCTACTGTTCGACATCCGTTGATTGTCTGATCACAAAATGTTTTTCTTATCTGGTGGTGTCTGATACTTGTATTGGAGCTCGATTAATTTTAATTTGTACCATATAGGGCCTCATTTGAAGAGAAATTCTCTCTATCAAAAAAAAATTCATACTCAATACAAGGGGTGTACATGGCCGAGTTGATTCGGGTTTTTCAAATATCAAACCAAACCATTTGTGTCGGATTTTTAAATTTATAAACCAAACCAAACCAATAAAACTCGAGTTTTTCAACCTCAGGTTTTCTCGGATTTTTTGGTTTTTCGGGTTGTTTTGAGTTTTTCCGGTAAAGTATTCATACAAACATATAATTTACTAGTACTTCAAATATTTCTTTAGTCCTACCAAAATACAACTATCTAAGGTGTTTCTTAAGAAAATAACACAAAATATGATATGAGTAATGACACTAAAATATCCAACAAAAATAATAATAATGAAATCGCGTAAAACAAATATTGCAAATTAACAAGTCATAATGAAAATGATCATAATTTAAAAGTACTAAATCATGCTAAAATTAAGTTTAATAAGTATTAGTTACATGACTAAAGTCTAAATATTAAAGGAAATTAAAATTAGATTATGTATTTGAATTGTCTAAACCAATGTAAAATATTGGCCCATTCATAATTCTAAGTTTCAAACTTGAAATAATATATTAAAAGATAAAAACTATGAAAAAGTATAAGAAATATTTAAAAATTATACCAAAGTAAATATTTTTATGTATAAAATAAAATTTTAAAATTATATATATAATGTTGGCTTGGTTTTTTTTAGTTAAAACCAAACCAACCCAAATATAGTCGATTTTTTTTTTTCAAAACCAAACCAAGTCAAACCAAACTACTAGTCGGAGTTTTTTTTTCCGGTTGACTCAATTTACGGTTTGGTTCAATTTTCGATTCGATTTTGTACACTCCTACTCAATACTAGTACTCGAAAATGAAATTTAACTTGCCCCACGTCCTTGATGGTCTGACAAAATGTTTTCATTCCTATTTAAACAAAAAAAACACTTGTAAGAAATTATTTACTCACACAGGATTTTTGTGATTATCTTTTTTTTTTATTTCATAATTGTTTAATAAAGTTTTGAAGAACAATTACTTACTATAGTTTATCTGTTTCATTTTGTATGATATTATTATTTTTCCCTTTTTATATCTTTTAAAAGTTATTTCATTTTAAAATTCTTTTTCTTTTTAATGATATAAGTTTATACTAGTTATATTTGTAATGTCATGATAAATTTAAAATCATAAATTCTATAAACCAAATCTTAAATTCTATTTCTAATTAAAAACATTTCACATTAAAGGTATAAACCTTCTTCAAAGCAAAAAAGACGAGCATCATGTACTAAATTTTAAATTCGAGTTTTATATTTATTGTTTTTCCAAATGAGCTTAAGTTTTTTTTCTTACACAATGCAAATTTATATTAATCGATGCTCCAACACAAATATCATTTACCGTAGAAACAACCAAATCAAGAGTTCGGAGTCAAAAGAGTCATTTTTTAAGAAAAATAATAAGTACTCCCTCCGTCCCATTTTATGTGGCAACATTTGACCGGGCACGGAGTTTAAGAAATAAATGAAGACTTTGAAATGTTTACCAAATTGCCCTTTAAAAAGTAGACTCACTTTTCTCTCTCCTCATAAATGTATTGGAGTATTATTTTAAGATTAAGTGGGACCAACAAGGGTAAAAGAGGAATTGCACCTTTAAATACTTACCATATAAGGAAAGTGACATTCTTTTTGGGACTGACCAAAAAGGAAATGTTGCCACATAAAATGGGACGGAGGGAGTAATACTAAAATGGACAATTTATTTGAAAAAGAAAATATCAAAACAAACCCCTTTATCTGATGGCTTGACCAAACGGCCATTTGACTTCTTTTTTTCTAGAATTGTAAAATTAGTATTCTAGTAGTAATATTAATAAAACCAATGACTTTTAATATATTTTTATGTTTTAATAATTTTTGTTCGTTTGGTACTGCACATTATTTTTTTAAGTTAAATTAGTCATGGAATTTTTCATACTATTACTCCCTATATGCATTTGGAAATATTCTTTTCACTTCTTTTGAATTTTTGTTTGGAATGGAATATAGTCATGAAGTTTATTTATTGCAATTTGCAGGTGATTCTGCTTGGACTATTTTTAATTATTTGTTTGACTTATACAGTACTTTTTTTTATGTAACTAGTCATTGTTAAATATTTGAAACTGTTGGTTATATTTTAGAATTTTATTTATTTTTAGATTCTTGATGATAATTCAATTTTTTATGGTATAGTTGAATTCTTTTAACATATATTTGAAAATTGATACACAAAATTTTAAAAAGTAAAATATACAATAGATATATTTACATTAGAAAAATGGAAACTGAAAACTGAAAAAATGTCAGTATTGGAAAGAGAAAAATAATGTCACGTTAAGATTTGACACACTTATTAAGAAAATAATTAATATAATTATTTAACCCAATATTTTTATTAATTAATAATTAATATTAGATATTAAAAAATAAATTAAGGGATAAATAATTATTACTAAGGCTAAAATATGAAATAAAATTAATTATAGTTTCTTAATACGTTAATAATAACAAATGAAAGTTATTTTTTAAAACAGTGAACAAGTAAAAATAGAAACATTTGACCAACACTCACCAACTATTGCCCATGACATACATACGTTTGTCGTGCTCCGACTTACCATTGTCGTGCTCATATGCGGAATTGCGGAACTAGTAAGGATTCAAAGGTTTTCCTCTAAACTTTTTTCTAATAAAAAAAAATATTATTTATATAAAGTTAAAAATATATTTTAGATATATGTAGAAATTATTGAATTCCTTCAAAAAAAAATTATGCATTTACTTTATAATATTTGAACCTTGTAATAAAAATTTCAATTCTACCATTGATCGTGCTAGTGCTTCCATCCACGACCTTATTCATTCCGCGAGGTGCCCTATAACTCCACAAACACACAAACTTATTGTGCTACTAAACTAAGTTAAGCAGACTCTTCACTTTTGATATTGAGTTTTCAAAAAATACTTTATTTTTAGAGAATCCAACATGCACATATCCAATATAGTGAGAGTGACTCTTTTGGAACTAAAAAAAACAAATTCATTTTAAAGTAATGCTGTGCCCCCTTTATATATGGTTGTCTGCTGTTTTTTTCCACTGCAAATCTAATTAGCCTGCCTCCAATAGCGATGCTGTTTTTCCAGTTTCTCAACTAATAATTACAGAGTGTGAAGTTTCTATTTTCTTCCACTAAGAAAATGGAAGAATCTTCTTCTTCTCTTCACTCTGTGAAAATAATGCACGGACGCAAATTACTCAACCGAATATTTTCATCTGTATACGGATTTGCCATTGTAGCTTTGTTCTACCACCATTTGTTCACATTCACCGCACTTCACCTGCGCGGCCGCCTGTCAATTTTCATGTTGATATCCGATTTCATTCTGGCATTCATGTGGTTCACATCACAGTCATTCTTCATGAACCCAGTTACTCGTCAACAGTTCCCTGAAAACCTCAAACAATGGGTGGACAATAAGGATTTTCCGGCGATTGACATATTCATATGTACGGCGGATCCGTCCAAGGAGCCGCCGTTGACTACTGTTAACACGGTTTTGTCTGTTTTGGCCTATGATTATCCGACGGAGAAGCTTTCCGCTTATGTATCGGATGACGGAGGATCGAAGCTCATTCTGTTTGCTCTAATGGAAGCGGCGGAATTTGCACGGAATTGGGTGCCTTATTGCCGGGAAAATAAGATCGAGCAGAGGTGCCCGGAGGAGTATTTCCGGCGAAACCATACTATAACTTCTCAATTTCAGATTATTGAGGTAATTAAAAGCATTATGATCAATTAATTTACTCTTATATATATCTTTATTACTTCTCCCGTTAATGTTGTGATTTTCGAAAGTTAATTTAATTAATTTGCAAAATTAAATTAGATTATGGTAATTCGATATTTTAAATAAAAAATTATACGAAAAGTATTGTAAATTACAATTTTTTTTATATTAATAATGTTAGTCAAAAATTTTATGATTTGACTCTAAAAAGAAAATTATAATAAATAAAAGTTGATGAAAATAATATTAGATAGAGTAATTATAACCATACACATCTATTATTCCTTTGGTCACAATTTACGTCAAGTGTTCGATTTTTTCACAAAATTTAATACTGGAATGGAATTATTGATAACTTGTGATTTTAACAAATTATAAATGTTTTATGAACCTATATACATATGGTCTCATTGAAGATAAAATGTAAAACTAAATTGTTATTAAATATAAAAAATATTTTTCTTTATGTTTTAATTTATGTGACACATTTTGAATTTCGATATTTAAATAAGTTTATTTTTAATCGTAAATTTTTTATATATCTTTTAAATATTTGGAATTATCAATTATTATGAGTTATTGTACTTTTTACATAATTAACAAATATATAAATTTCATTTTAATAAATTTATAGATTTCATAAGCAAATTATCGGCCAAACTTAAGCTGCTTGAATCTCGAAAAATAAAATCTATCACATAAATTGAAACAAAAAAAATATTAATTTTTGATCGACTGAAAAAGTATACATATATAAATAATATATATAGAGAGATATATTTGTATTAATTATTCTTGCATTAATTAGATAGAGATTATTTCTTATGTACCCTTTAGTCTTCATGAAATAAGGAGAATAATGATTGCAAAAAAAAAGGACGAGCCTATAGCGCCGACCGTAGTGGCAGATGGTTGGGACCAGCCAGTATTTCGTCAACGTTTTTTTTTTTTGGACTAACTAGTTGATAGGTCCGACATATTTAATGTATTTTTATAAGTAAAATTTTTAAAATATAAATATAAAAGCGAAAAAATTGAATGCAAAAGACGGTTTCAATTAGATCTTATTTTTTACTAAGTTAAAATAAGTCTGCAAAGAATTTACAATTTCTCATATTACATTTTCTACCTTCTTCTCAATTCTATATACTTAGAATCGTTTGATTGGGAACAAGTTATCTCATTAATAATTATTTTAAAATAAATTATTCTGAAATAAGTTATTCTATCATAAAAATAGGATAACTTATTCATTACTAAGGTATAAATAATGTGATAAATAATTCTAAAATTATTTAATACCTCTAACCAAACATAAAATAAAATAATCCTACAATTTATACCTAAAACTTTATATCTTATACTTCACATCAAACTATTCATAAATCTCCTATCCTATGTCAACTATAATAACACCAGTCAAGCTATTAGAGGCCATCATTGAAACTAGCATTAGATTCTCTTGGATTATAATATAATGTTTTTACGTGCCAAGGAAAAGTAGGAAAACGCCAAAATCATTTTCAAATAATATTTTACCTACCGACACTTATAGGATACAGAAAGGACACAAAAATCAATACGAAATAAATTGTGCTTAGAATATGAACAGAATTGGAGGCATTTGGCCCTATCTTTTCATAATTTCAAAATTTTTAAGAATTTTGAAAAATAATAAAAAGATATTTTTTAATTTAAAATTACTCACAGAAAGTCAAAAACAACTACTCACAAAAAGTCAAAAAGATATTTTTCATTTTGAAAATATTTTTTTTAAAAAAATTCACAATAAAACATGATCAAAAATACGTATAAACAAACCCATGAAAAGTAATTTTCAATCACGATTGTTACATTAAATCAGAGCAATTCATATGTCATCGTCTGAAACTTGATGTATATTTTAATCTTACACTATAGGGTCGTTTGATAGAGTGTAAAAAATATTGCTTAAAATAAAATGTGTAAGTAATGCTTGCATTAGCGATACATGTATTAGTTATACCTTGCATTAATTATACATAGAGTATTTTTATGCCTTGTTTGATTTGATGCATTAAAAATAACAGGCATTGCATAAAAAAAATATTTACGTACAAAGACACTCTCCATTATTATGGTGGAAAAAATGTAAAAAAAAAGATTTTGAGGGGCAATTGGGTTTTTAATCATGCTAATGCATGCATTAAAATCACTACATTGCTAATTAATATCTAGAAATCGATGATATTAGTAATACACATCTTAATACACAATAGAATATATAACTAACGATTGCATTAGTTATACTTAGGTTGAAAAAGAATACCAAACAAGGTACTAGTAATACACAAGTCTAATGCATGCATTATTTTTCCTAATACACTCTACCAAATATATGGAAGAAACTAGATTAAAAGTAATTGTTAAAATTATTGTATCCTGTTTGATAAATAGAGACATAAATAGAGAAGCAAACTTTCTTTTAAGGGAAAAAGAACAAATATACTCTTGAACTATTATAAATGGTATCTAAATACCCTTCGTTATATTTTTAGGACACTGATATCCTTGCCGTCTAAATTTTAGAGTGTATATACCCTTTGGACTAACGGAGGGACACGTGTCTCTATCCAAATGATTTTCTGAATTTAATTTAATTTTAGTATTTTACCTTTAGAACAAAATCACAACTCAAATGTTATTGAAGTTTTCAAACAAAAAATTAAATAGCAGAAGCCTAACGAAGACCATAAGACCGTTGAGAATTTCGGAATGAGGTTCTACTTCGATCTCTTCTTATCTTTTGATGCTTCCTCTTGAACCTCCTCGTACGCTTCTTCTTCCACTTAGCTTTCATCCCGAATAGGTGAATATTGAATAGTAAACTGAGAATATTCCGGCGTGCTAACAAGCTATAAACTCATATCATCTTAACAAGATTTGGACTTTGGAATGTTAGTGTGAGGAGGCATGATAAAGTGTCTTTTGGGTGATTTGGGGTTATAATTGGGTTAGGATATTTTAGGTTGGGTAAAATGGTGGAAATTGGGTGGGTTTTTTTTTAAATTGTGAATATAAATTAAATTAAATATGGTTTTATTGTTTAGATAGTGCCACGTGTCCATTCGTTAGATTCAAGGATATACACAACCCAAAAGAATGGCGGTAAAGGTATATACAACCTTAAAATATAATGGAGGATATTGACATATCATTTTTTATTGTTAATTCGGGGGTATATCTGTCCATTTTCCCTTCTTTTAAATGAAAAATGCAAGAATTATTATGTTCTTAATAAAAGCTTTGAACATTAATGTAGAAATAATTATCATGCAATTCATTATTAGAAAATAAGAAATTAGTGACGGATAAAATTTAATAACTTAACAACAAAAATTTCATGCTAATGCCATTTAACTACATATTATATTGTACACGAATTCAACTGAGTTGGATCAAGTAACTTATGAATATCAAAAAGTTAAGTAATATGCATTATTATAATGTTGTTCCTAACTTTTAATTTATGTCATGATGTGATTATGTAGAATTTGTACTTGGACATGAAGATGAGGATAGAGAATGTTGTTGAGAGAGGTGAGGTTGTTGATGAGTGTATTAGTGACCCACAACAACGTCAAGCTTTTAGCAAATGGACCAAAGGATTCACTCCCAAAGACCATCCTGCTATAATCCAGGTTGCTTTGGCTTTTTGGTATTTGATATCATAAGTGGTTTATTGTGTTTAGGTGATTCCACCTTGTTGTTATTATTATGATTCCTTGTATATATACATATATCTATTTCGAATTACTTTGCTATTAGTTGTCATGTTTTCCCCACTATCATTCTCCTCCCCTCCCCTCTTCGTATAATTATTGTTTTTATTTGCTTGAATCGATGGTCTTTCAGAAATAGCTTCTCTACCTCAAAGGGATAATAATAAGGCTTGCGTACACTTCATCTTCTCCAAATCTCATTTTCTATTACGAGACTTCACTGAATATGTCTTTGTGTGAGATTATGTGGCACTATATATTGTTGTTGATGCATATTTGATATCATATGTGGTTAACTGTGTTTAAGTGATCCCACATTGTTGTTATTACTATGGTTCCTTGCATATATATTTCGTACTACTTTACTATTAGTTGCCATGTTTTTTCCATTATCATTCTCCTCATTCCCTCCCCTCCTCATATAATTATTGTTTTGATTTGCTTGAATCGATGGTTCTTTAGAAATATCTTTTCTATCTCAAAGAGATAATATTAAGGCTTGCGTACGTACACTTTATGTTCTTCAAACCCCACTTTATATTATGCGATTTCACTGAATATGTTGTTGTATCAGATTATGTGGCACTATATATTGTTGTTGATGCACATAAAATTGAACTTTTTAGTTTCAAATCATGTGGCACTCAACCATGCACCAACACAAGGTGCAATTTGTGCTTAGGAAGCCAATAATCAATTTGGCACATAGTTTACCAGCTAACATAACAATAATGTGTAGCACAATCTTTCGTAAATATCACAATCCTTCATTTCTTATTCATACCTTTTAAAACCCAACATAATGTAAATCTAGAGGGGTGGACCTTACTATTAAATGAGGTGGACCTAGTCCTTTTTAAGTAGGGACAAGAAAAATCTTGTTTATGACTTTTGCTACTCTTTTAAACAGGTATTATTGGAAAGTGACAAAGATAAAGACATCAAAGGTTACTCAATTCCAAATCTCATTTATGTATCTAGAGAGAAAAGCACAACCTCACTTCATCATTTCAAGGCTGGGGCACTCAATGCTTTGGTAAGAAACAAAGGAAAAGCCCATTTTTATTTGTAGCATTGTGATAATTGATACTCGTTTGTTCTTGAGTTGTTGAGATATTTTTCATGAGGTTTTTAATTACTTTACATTTTCTAGGAGAATAGTTTGGAAATAATCAAACGGGTAAAAATGAAAAGTAGCCTTTAATTTATGTACTTGAATATTTTTCTTAAGGAGTGTATCATACCCCCAACCAGGGGCGAAGCTAGCTTGAGACCAGGGGTTCATCCGAACCAGCTTCTTTGACGAAAATTACACTATTTCTATATGGTTAAAATTATTTTCGTTACAACAAAAACACCTTTTAGTGGTAATAAATATATAGATTAACAAAGAGTGCTAAAACTTTTACCAGCATTAGTTAATTGACATTAGATCTAAAGTCACTAAAGGCTTTAAGGACATATACAAAGAGTACTAATTGCCGCTAAAAGTACATATTTAGTGACAATTAAGTTATTGCCGTTAATTAATTGCCACTGAAGATCATTTTTGATTTAGTGTTTTCATGTATATATAGTAGATGTCGAACCCCCTTTCAACTGGTTCACGTGTTTATTTCTTCAGATTTTGAATCTTCTTAATGAAAATTCTGACTTCGCTACTACCCCCAACAATTTACTTAATATGAACTAGATGGAATACTCACTGAAAGAAAACATGCATTGTTAGTCACCACCGTCTCAAATTAGTTGTCATATTTCACGTCACCATATAATAAATTGATGTACTATGATCTTGATTTTGTTTTTCTTCAATCATTCAGCTCAGAGTCTCAGAAGCAATGACAAATGCACCAATAATTCTGACTCTTGATTGTGACATGTACTCAAATGATCCTCAAACGCTTCAGCGAGTCCTTTGTTACTTTTGTGATCCTTCAATTAGGTCTAAATTAGGGTATGTTCAATTCCCCCAACGATATCATGGACTCAATGACGATGATTTATATGGAGGTGATAATGTACGTACATTCCGAATTTCACCTTCAGGCTTGGATGGTCTTGGTGGCCCTGATAACTGTGGAACTGGCTGTTTTTTCAATCGTCGTGCTCTTTTTGGTAGCCCATCATCAGTTACATCACTAGAACACTCTGGAGATAGTATGGCTATCTCCAGTGTGTCAGTCGTTGAGATAGCTAGTCATGTTGCTAGCTGCAACTACGAGTACAACAACACCGAGTGGGGTACCAAGGTAAGCTTTCTAAATAACAAACAAAATGCATTGTGTATGTTCTCATCAATTTGTTTGAGTTGATTTCTGAGATGATCACTCAACTTACGACAGAATAAAAACTATTTTAGTTCAAAAATTCAAATGTAATGGACTATTTTGAACCTTTTCTAATGACAATTGAACGTACGTTTGAATTTTCAGGTGGGGATCAAGTATGGAACACTTGTAGAAGACATATACACAGGTTATATGATGCATTGTGAAGGGTGGGATTCAATATTTTGCGATACTGAAAGGCCTGCATTTTTAGGTGAAGTACCGATTAATTTAGAAGATGTACTAAGCCAGGTTAAAAGATGGGCTTTTGGACACCTTGAAGTTTTGTCCTGTAAATACAGTCCATTGACATTTGGAACCAAAGCTCTGGGAATTTTGAGGGCTAGTTGCTACATACATTATGTTTTCTGGCCATTTTGGTGCATACCGGTCACTCTATATGCCTCCGTTCCACAACTAAGTCTCCTCAACAATATTTCCATCTTTCCCAAGGTACAAAATCTGAATTCTCGTAGCCTGTTTGGTCAAACTTTCGAAATCTGCTTATTTTAGAAAGTGTTTGTTTGTAAGAAGTGCTTTTGGAAAAATACTTTTAGAGCGTAATAGTTTGTGTTTGACTAATCAGTATGAAAAGACACTTTCGTTACTAATAAAGCAGTAAGTTGTGTTTGACCAAGGTTCCAAAAGTACTTTTGAGAAAAAAACTACTTCGTCAAGTTTCTCAAAAACTACTTTTGCTACTACTCGAAAGTATTTATTTTTCCCCTTAAAGCATGGACAAACACCGTAACTTTTTAAAATAAGCACTTTTAACTTTGCAGAAGCTTGACCTAACACGCTATCCTAGTTTCCTCTATATGCTCATTTCATTCATTGGAACTTGTGACAGGTTTCTGATCCATGGTTCATCTTGTATGTCTTCCTATTCTTTGGTGCCTATGCACATGATTTTATACAATTCATATTGTTCAAAGGTACAACGAAAAGGTGGTGGAACGACCAAAGAATGTGGTACGTGAAGGCATTGTCACCTTTTCTTTTCGCCTCAATAGAGTACCTAACGAAAAAGTTAGGCATCACGACAAAAGGATTCAACGTTACAAGCAAAGTAGTAGGGCAGGATGAAAGAAAAATGTATGATCAAAGCGTCTTCACATTTGGAATTCCTTCACCTATGTTTGTGCCATTAGCAACAGTATCGATCATCAATCTGATCGCATTTGTCCGAGGAATCGTGACAGTAATCTTTAGGATGGAAAGTTTAGACGAGTTATTCATCCAACTATTCATTGCTGGATTTGCAGTTGTCAATTGCTTGCCGATTTACGAGGCAATGCTACTTAGATCTGATCATGGCAAAATGCCTGAGAGGATAGTTATTACTTCCTCTGTTCTTGCTGGGGTGCTCTGCATTGCATTTTCCTTAATTGTAAGTTGAAATTCCCTTAGTTGTAAAAATAATGCCAACAAATTTAGTTTTCTTTAAAATAATATAAAAAAAACCACCATGTTGGTGTGGGTGGGGGTTAGGCAATAGCCCAACCCGTAGATAATAAAAAGAAGATGAGTACACTGAGGAGGACATAAACCTTACCCTCCAAAACATGATGAAGAATATATAATTGTGTACACATGATAAAAAAGAGGCTGTCTAACCTTGGAGGACATCTCAATTATTATTCTTGTAAACTGATTCAAATAATGACTTACTTAGGTAAAAAAATCGAATTACTTTTACTATGATCAACCATGTTTAAGTTTAACCGTCCTTCCTCAAGTTTATTCCACCTTACCTACTGACTGCAAAATGCATACCATGGCTGAGGTAAAGTTACTTTGGGAAATTGAGTATTTGATAGGATATACTTACATACCTGTTGAATAATATACTTGCGAAATATGTGAGCATTTTTGTAAAGGCTTATCACAAAGCTGACAAGTAACATGAGGACGATTCCAGTGGAGCACCGAAATTGTTAGCAGCAGGTCTATCCGTAGGCTTGGAGTTGTTTCCCGGATGCAAAGCATTATTGGGTCGAGACCAGTTGTTATGAGGTGATGGTTTGACAACAAAATTTGTTGTAATTGAAATTGTGGTAGAGGAAGATGAGCGAATGAGATTCTACTCAAAATCAAGGAGCTAGCTTCTCATGAAGCTCTTCAAATGTCACTGGAGTTTTTCGGGCACGTAAAACTGCAGTGATAGTGTCATATTCGGTTGAAAGTCCATGAAGGAATAGCTCATCCGTTGAAATTTGAATTCCAGCAGGCTAAAGTGTTGCTGATATGTTTGATCTTCTGCAGATATGAAGTAACAGAGAGGTTACCCTTTTTCATGTTGCTTAAAAACTCTCTAAGACTCATTATACGATGGCTTCGCATAGCTTGCTGCTAGATTTTGCCAAAGAGCACATGAAGATTTGTCATTAATGACAAAGGGAACAATATCAAAAGATAGAAAGACAACAATGGCACTTCATAATATCAGTTAAGAGATATCACTAATAGATGGCGCTGCTTGTTATGATAGTGGAGATGATTGCCTGCAGTACTGACTGTGGAGGTTGTTGAGATGACAACAAATTGTGACGATAAGCGACATTAGTATTAGTGATGGTTGTTTGTGGTGATTATGATACTAATGGTGGTTCGTGGTTGGCAACCATAATGATGGTTGACAATAATAGTGATGGTGAAAAAAATATTTATACAAAATATCTTTTTGATGATATTAAGACTTGTTCAAAATCTTGGATCCGGCTCCCCTCCATTACTCTTTCCCTCCATTTCGTCAATTGCACGCCTAGATTAGAGACATGTGTCATATTTAAAGTTTAAAGGTCAAGATTATATCATATGAATAAATATCATAACCATAGTTAAGTCAACTAATTTTAGAAAATTACTCTCCAAATTTGGTAAGAATTACAATATATTCAATACAAAATTGATATTTATTAATATCTTTAATTTACAATTTAATATTTAAATACAAAAATATAATATGAAATTAATGATTATAACTCAAAAGTCACTCAACTATTGATATTTTACTTAAAAAGTCACTCAATCAATTTAAATGTTTTTTTTATTGAAATCTAATTTTATTTTAAACTATTTTTACTATAAGAGATAAGAAGATATCTATTTTATTTATCTTACTAATCCACTCCAATTATTTAATTATATATATTTTTTGAAAAACGTACTGTAGCAATAGACAAAAAAAATCATTTTCCGTTCTAGCAATTGTTTAGTAGAATTAAATAAGCTGAAAATGATCCCAAAAAAAGGAGAACATTGGAATTGATCAGAAGTAATTAAGAAGTAATCAAAAGAACGTACATTAGCAATCTTTTATCATTTAAAAATAATTGGTTTAAAACTAAAAAATTACAATTTAATATTTAAATACAAAAATATAATATGAAATTAATGATATTAATAAATATCAAATTTTGTATAGAATATATTGTAATCCTTACCAAATTTGGTTGACTTAACTATGGTTATGATATTTGTTAATATAATATAATCTTGACCTTTAAACTTTAAATATGACACATGTCTCTAATCTAGACGTGCATTTGACGAAATGGAGGGAAGATATAGTGGAGGGGAGCCGAATCCCAAAATCTTAATCATTAAAACTTGTATAAATTAAATAATATAAAAAATTTAGTATAAATAAATATATTAATAATCTAAAATTTAATTTATTCAAATTCACACCTCCACGGCTCAACTAAATACAAATAAATGATGCCTAAATTGTTTAGCGTAGGAAATCTCTTATATTGCAAGAGAAATATTTTAAAAAGACTACAAAGCTTTTGTCAAATTTAAAACATTCAGTAGATTGCACGCAACAACTCTTGTTTCCTAAAAAAAATTAAGACTATTGGGAAAAAAAATTTATTGATAGTTTGTCCAAATATGCTTTTATGGTTAATAGTTTAGCTTAAAGATGTGAGTATTATCTTTAATTAGGTAAAAAAATGTATTTGTTTTTCCTAATAAACATATCATTATTTTTAACACATTTTTTTTCTAATAAAAATATTATTTTAAAGAATATTTTCTTGTTTCTTTTTTTCTCCAAGTCCTTTTAAATAATAAAAAAGTGGGAAGTAATCTTTTTTTCTTATATAGTCTTTTAATTGATAATATATAGGCCTCACATTAGGAAATAAAAATATTTTTAATTTTATTAAGAATTTTTGTTATTGTTACTCTAAATGAAATATTAATGATAAACTATTGTGTTCTTATATATATAACCTATATTATCGATTAATACATGTGATTATTTTATTTTAATTGATAAAATACATTAACAAAAAAGATTATTTTATACTTTTTTATTAGTTAAAGAGATTTTAAAAAATTAATAATAATAAAAAATATTATTTTTAAATATTATTTTTATTAGAAGAAGAATGTGTTTAAAAAACCATATCATATTTTTATTAGAAGAAGAATGTGTCTTAAAAATATATATAAAACAAAAGAAACAATTGCGCCATTTTTGGATTAAAATATTAACAATATAATATTTTTCGATCAAATTATTAACATAGGACCTTTTTATTCAATTTCATGTAGTTTAGCACTTTTATTTATTGTACCGTGAAATATCATTTTCACTTCTAGTTGTAAAATCCTTTTCTTTCACAAAAAAGAGGTGTCCGAATCAATTAACATCCGCTGAACAATTCCAAATAGATACATATTAATTTAATCTTATCAACATATATCAAATAATATTATCTAAAATTTAAATAAGTTATTTTTTTTTTACCTAATACTTTTTATATTTTTGTTTGAAAGCTACCTACTCAAGTGGATCCAAGATGAAAAGGTAATCAACTTTTGCCGACATCTAATAAAATGAATAACGTCTAAAATAATTCACCTCCATATAATTATAAAAAAAATAGGTATAATCACAAAGAAAACTTCAAAAATAATCATAACCATCTATGAATTATATACTAATAAATAATACTGAAATACTACTAAAGGAAAAAGAATGTAGACATCAAATAACTAAAACCATTTGCATACTAAACTTCTTAACCAATCTCCTCAATTTTTAATATCCTGTTGGAAACTTGCAACTGCCATATTCTGCAATAAGAAAACAAAATTAATATTTAGTAAATTACAAAAAAATACTCCCTCTGTCCCAATTTATATGACTCACTTTCCTTTTTAGTCAGTCCCAAAAAGAATGACACATTTTTATATAAAGTAACAATCTAACTATAAAATATCTATTTTACCCTTAATGATATGATTTACAGCCACACAAATTTCTATCATTCATTTTGGACCACAAGTTTTACAAGTCTTCCTTTCTTTTCTAAACTCCGTGTCGAATCAAAGTATCTCATATTAAATAAGACGGAGAAAGTAATTATTTAGCTTCTAAAATAAAAACGAAATATTACGAAGCCACCTATTTTATTGAGCCGCGTCTATGAATACTTACTTGGATGTTGAGTGACGACGTAAGCTGCTCCTTTGAAATCGCACGTGCCAGTCCCACGTGCTTTCTTTTGATAATAACTATTGAACGCATAAGAAGCATGTGCCGCAAGTGTATCAGGATTATGACACGTGGCACCCGGCTGAATCGGACGGCAATCAGCTCCTCCTTCTCCACAAGCATAGTCCAACGCCGCTTGCAGCTGCTCCGTCCCAGCTTTCTCATTCGCCACACACCACGTGTTCACCACCTTACTCTCCTCCACACCGCCGCCAACAACCGACGCCGGAGACGGTACCGGAGTCTTCACCACCTGGCTTTTACTTCCATTATTAGGATCGGCCTCTAAACCTTCTCGGATAAGCGTAATATCGTAAACCTTTTCTTTACTAGGATAGAAAAGCCCGTAGTTCCGTTCTGAAACGGGCCCGGGCTTTTGATTCTCATTGAACAAAGCGAATAAATAGACGTTAAGAGGTTCATCGGGCTTTAAAGGGGTCCCACTTCCAGTAAGCACTCTTTTTACCAGATTACCGTTGTAAGCAGCAGCATTGTCAGCACTTGCACCAGTCTCGTTTTCATCGCCTTTTGAAGGCCATCCAGTTTCAGTAATCTCCATTTTCACATCATCGAAATTCAAAGCTTTCATTGCAGCATAAACAGCATCAATCTGAGCTTCGAAAAGGCTTTTATAAACAAGTCCATTATTTGGGTCAGTTACACCTTTATTATCCCTAAACAAAGCATAATCCAAAGAAATCGTATCCGTATTCGCTACATAAGCAAAAAATGGATAAATATTAACAGCTAAGAAAGAACCCGATTGCTTGAGGAAACTCAACATCGGTTTAATAACCGGTTCGATTAGATCCGTTTTGAATGAACCAGAAGATGAAGGATAGGAATTTTGCAGAGCACTGAGAGCAACAGGGGATGAAACTTTGATAGACGAAGCGACGCCGTATTTAACAAGAGATGCGTAAACATTTTTCATGGCGGGTACTAGAAATTTGGTTGTATTTTTTGGATCTACAAAAACCTCATTTCCAACAGCTATAGATTCTATATTTGTTTTTGGATAATAACGAATAATATTCGATTGAACCCATGAATCAGTAAAAGACTGCTTCGAGGCTGCATCAGAGAGTTGCTCGTTAGGAAGTGCAACAGTAACTGATATATTGGATCCAGAAAGAGCTGTAAGAACAGCGGAATCAGTATCGTAAAGCTTTACGCGATTAATGCCTTGAGATTTGAGGAGCTGAACAACTTCTTCTGGAGTCGGAAGATTATTAGCAATACGGCCATAATTGACACCAATAGAACCGGAATTTGCATAAGAGAGCAAAGAGAGAAGAACGAAGAGGGAAGTTAATGTAGTAAAAGAGGCCATTGCTGTGGATGTAAGGAGAAAAGAGAGCAATGAGAAAGAAAGAGGATATTTGTGTATTTGGTGATTATGGTTGAGTTTATATAGAGAAAAAGAAGTGAAAGACTTGGCAGTAAGGAAGAAAGAGTCGTGCATGTTGTTAATGGGGGTAGAGGGGATGTTAGTGGTTAAAAATAAAGGGAGTGGGTTTGAAAAAATTAACAAATGTGGTGAAAGTGGGGTCACCTATAAAACTTCATTAATTTTGCATTAAGTATTTAATAAAGTTATTATGTAAGATAATAAGGATTTTATTAACCTTATGAGGTTAGATAATATTTTTATTAAATATGTTTTTTATTATTATTCTTAACTTAAGTTTTATGCTAGATCTCATCTATTACTTTCTAATAACTTGTGGAATGGATGGATAAGGCAATGTATTTTTACTAAATTAATTTTATTAATAATATTTTTATATTTTTAATTTAATTAGTATTTTCTCTATCTAATAATAATTTTTACTATCGACTTTACACACTTCTTAAGAAATTATAAATGGAATGATAATTTACTTATGACCTTTTGAATATAATATTATATACAATGTCTTGAAAAATGTAATAGGAAAATGATTACTCCATTCATTTCAAATTCATTGAGTTGTTGATGTGTTTCACACCCTTTAAGAAAAAAAGATTAAGACATAAATTAGGCATAACTTTTCATTTTTACCCTTATTAATGATTGTCAAATTTATGATTAAAATAACTAAATATTGATAAATAACTAATTTGAATACTAACTAATGAAGGGTGAAATTGGAAGAACATTCTAAAAATAGTCTTGAAAATTGAACAATTAAGTTAATTTGAAAAATGAAAAATGTCTCAACAATTCAATCAATATGAAATGGAGGGAGTATAATTTATCTATTGATTTCATAAAGTGGACAAGTATTGTTCAACATCCCAAAATAGTATAGTGGACAACTATTGTTGGACCAAGAGCGTATTATTTTATATAATTACTTTATATAATGGATTTGTTTGGTATGAGAATGAAGTTATCCTATGTGTTGAGATATTTCATCATATTTATGGGATAAGTTGTTTCATTATATACTAATAAATAATACTGAAATACTACTAAAGGAAAAAGAATGTAGACATCAAATAACTAAAACCATTTGCATACTAAACTTCTTAACCAATCTCCTCAATTTTTAATATCCTGTTGGAAACTTGCAACTGCCATATTCTGCAATAAGAAAACAAAATTAATATTTAGTAAATTACAAAAAAAACAATTATTTAGCTTCTAAAATAAAAACGAAATATTACGAAGCCACCTATTTTATTGAGCCGCGTCTATGAATACTTACTTGGATGTTGAGTGACGACGTAAGCTGCTCCTTTGAAATCGCACGTGCCAGTCCCACGTGCTTTCTTTTGATAATAACTATTGAACGCATAAGAAGCATGTGCCGCAAGTGTATCAGGATTATGACACGTGGCACCCGGCTGAATCGGACGGCAATCAGCTCCTCCTTCTCCACAAGCATAGTCCAACGCCGCTTGCAGCTGCTCCGTCCCAGCTTTCTCATTCGCCACACACCACGTGTTCACCACCTTACTCTCCTCCACACCGCCGCCAACAACCGGCGCCGACCTTACTCTCCTCCACACCGCCGCCAACAACTGGCGCCGGAGTCGGAGAAGACGACGGAGACGGTACCGGAATCTTCACCACCTGGCTTTTACTTCCATTATTAGGCCCGGCCTCTAAACCTTCTCGGGTAAGCATAATATCGTAAACCTTTTCTTTACTAGGATAGAAAAGACCGTAGTTCCGTTCTGAAACGGGCCCGGGCTTTTGATTCTCATTGAACAAAGCGAATAAATAGACGTTAAGAGGTTCATCGGGCTTTAAAGGGGTCCCACTTCCAGTAAGCACTCTTTTTACCAGATTACCGTTGTAAGCAGCAGCATTGTCAGCACTTGCACCAGTCTCGTTTTCATCGCCTTTTGAAGGCCATCCAGTTTCAGTAATCTCCATTTTCACATCATCGAAATTCAAAGCTTTCATTGCAGCATAAACAGCATCAATCTGAGCTTCGAAAAGGCTTTTATAAACAAGTCCATTGTTTGGATCCGTTACACCTTTGTTATCCCTAAACAAAGCATAATCCAAAGAAATCGTATCGGTATTCGCTACATAAGCAAAAAATGGATAAATATTAACAGCTAAGAAAGAACCCGATTGCTTGAGGAAACTCAACATCGGTTTAATAACCGGTTCGATTAGATCCGTTTTGAATGAACCAGAAGATGAAGGATAGGAATTTTGCAGAGCACTGAGAGCAACAGGGGATGAAACTTTGATAGACGAAGCGACGCCGTATTTAACAAGAGATGCGTAAACATTTTTCATGGCGGGTACTAGAAATTTGGTTGTATTATTTGGATCTACAAAAACTTCATTTCCAACAGCTATGGATTCTATATTTGTTTTTGGATAATAACGAATAATATTCGATTGAACCCATGAATCAGTAAAAGACTGCTTCGAGGCTGCATCAGAGAGTTGCTCGTTAGGAAGTGCAACAGTAACTGATATATTGGATCCAGAAAGAGCTGTAAGAACAGCGGAATCAGTATCGTAAAGCTTTACGCGATTAATGCCTTGAGATTTGAGGAGCTGAACAACTTCTTCAGGAGTCGGAAGATTATTAGCAACACGGCCATAATTGATACCGATAGAACCAGAATTTGCAATAGATAGCAAAGAGAGAAGAACGAAGAGGGAAGTTAATGTAGTAAAAGCGGCCATTGCTGTGGATGTAAGGAGAAAAGAGAGCAATGAGAAGAAAGTGGATATTTGTGTATTTGGTGATTATGGTTGAGTTTATATAGGGAAAAAGAAAGGAAATAATTGGCACTAAGGAAGAAAGAGTCGTGCATGTTGTTAATGGGGTAGAGGGGATGTTAGTGGTTAAAAATAAAGGGAGTGGGTATGAAAAAATTAACATAATGTGGTGAAAGTGGGGTCACCTATACAACTTCATTAATTTTGCATTAAGTATTTAATAAAGTTATTATGTAAGATAATAAGGATTTTATTTAATTTATGAGGTTAGATAATATTTTTATTAAATATGTTTTTTATTATTATTCTTTAACTTAACCTAAGTTCTATCGATAAAATGATAGATCTCATCTATTGCTTTCTAATAACTTGTGGAATGGATGGATAAGGCAATGTATTTTTACTAAATTAAATAATATTTTTAAAATTTTAATTTAATTAGTATTTTCTTTGTCTAATAATAATTTTCACAATCGGCTTTGCACACTTCTTAAGAAATTATAAATAGAATGATAATTTTACTTATCACCATTTAAATATAATAAATACAATATCTTTAAAAAAATAAATAGAGAAATGATTATAATTAATGATAAAGATAAATTAAGAATTAAGTGTAAAATTATCTATTGATTTCATAAAGTGGACAAGTATTATTCAATATCCTAAAATAGTATAGTGGACAACTATTGTTAGATCAAAAGAGTATTATTTTATATAATTACTTTATATATTTGGTATGAGAATGAAGTTATCCTATGCGTCGAGATATTTCATCATATTTTTGGGATAACTTGTTTTATTATTATAGTACAAATAGTGAGATGAATAATTATGTAACTGATTATTATCCCTAACAAATGTAGTATAAAATAATCTTTATATTATCTCTCGAGATTATTATATCTTATCACGTACCAAATGATCTCTAAAATAGTATGAAAAAAATATTTTAATACATTCTTCATATCTTTAATTTTATATTATAAGATAAAAAAAATATTAAGTTCTTAAATTCTGTATCAATTACAACAAATTATCTTGTATTTTAATATAGATTATTTTTGTTCAAGAAAATATTCTTATCAATTAAACTGTTATCCACCATGTACGTGCAATTTATATTGTATGCACTACCATATAGAAAATATTTATATAACTACTCAATTATTGAGTAGTTATATTTTTTTTTAAAATATGAGCATTATTATATTAATTGATCCTTTGACAAAAAAATGACAAGTAATACATTATTACAAGTTAAAATTTACTACTATTATAAAAGAATCTCGACAATTATTAGGTGATTATAGAAAAATCACTTGATAAATATTAATTGATACTAGTATAATATAATACTTTTACTTAGAATAAATAATTATTTCTTTTATTCCTTCTCCTTTCCCAAATTTGCCGTACAATTTCAAACCTCAATCCAATCCAATCCTTACTGAAACTAATTCTACTGTGAATTGTACACATTTTAGGTAAAATTACAAGATATATCTTGAGTATGCATTTTTCTCCTTTATGAGATAATTTAATATCGTTTAATTAATAACACTTAAAATAAATTTGTGAACAAATATTGAATCTGTGCATAATACGGAATCTTCTTAACAAATATATATATATATAATCAGTTGGTGACAAATTATAATCTTCTCATTTTTTACTTCTGAGAAACGCTCAAAGTTCGGAACATTTCTCGCATTTGGTACTCCGCTTTGTCGACATATAGCCACATATTGTATTTCCAAAACAAATTAATTTGCTTGCAAAATATTGAATTAAGAGTAAAATATCATTATAAATACTGGAAATTAAATGTTAAAGTATTAACTTTGATGCATCATATTATCACATTCAAGAACTTTGAAAGGATTAAATTATTAATTATAAAATAATAATGTGTTGTTGTGGATTCGAGATTTTTACTTAGTGATTTGAAAAATAAAAGGTAATACAGTCTTTGAGAATTGAACTTGTTTTTAATTTGGGGTGTATATTAATTGTACGCATATACACATATATATAAAGGTTACGGGTTCAAGTCTTGGAAACAACCTCTGATAGAAATACAAGGTAAGATTGCATCTAATAGACCCATGTGTTGAACCCTTCTCAGGACCCTATACATAGCTAGAGTTTTAGTGCACATAGTTGCCCTTATATAAAACACTAAACATCTATCCTACATATATACAACAATTTTCATCGAGAGAATTTAGATGAACACCTTACCCCCGCCGCCCCCTAAATCCGCCCCATTAATGTGTAGCCAATGTAGGAACACCATATCATGCTGAGAAAGTCAATAGCTAATGAATTAGGAACTACAAAGTTCAATCAACGCGGCACTATTAATTAAGGAGCTAAGTTATAGTACTCCGTATATTACTAATGTAATAATACGTACTAAATTACCATTTTTATCAAGTTACTAATTAATATTTACCAAAATATTTACTTACAATTACTATATAGATAACTTAGTTATATAGATAACTTAGCAATTAATAATGGCAGGCATAATATCATAATGTTATATTGTTCAGTTACTAATTGTTATTTTTATAACTATTCGTTATTTATTTTAGGGAAAAGGGTCTGAAAAATATTTTAACTTTGGCCGAAATTGCTGTTACGATACCAAACTTTATGGAGGACCTTTTATCCCCCTGCACTATTTAATAGTGTATTTTAAAGGTATATATGTGCTCACGTGGACACATTACTATTTAAAATGATGCAATATTTATGATGTCCATGTAAACACATATATACATTTAAAATACACTATTAAATAGTATATGGGTAAAAGGTCATTTCTAAAGTTTGGTATCGTAACAACAATTTCGGCCAAAGTTGAAATATTTTTCAGACCATTTTCCTTTTATTTTACTTTCTTATTACTTTCCATGGATTCTCTTTTCTTGAGCTTATAGTCTATCGAAAATAATTTACATATCTTAGAAGTAGAGATAAAATCTACGTAACGTTCAATTAATCAAAGTCTGAACGTCTTGATTGAATGTGGCTCCACTCTTGGCGTGAAATGATTTATGTCGACAAAAGAAAATAGATACACGTATTTAATTCGACACTATTTTTGGTGGCCTACTTTGACCATTTCTTTCGTTGGCTTGCCAAATATTCAATGCTGCTTCATTAATTCCACAAAAAATGGACCTAGAGTTATTAGTCTACTTTTTCCTGATCATATAATATGGTGTTTTTAATTTAAGTTATACAATTTTTATATAATTGAGAAATTATATTAAATTAATATTATTTAATTAAAGATTACTTAGTGAAGATATTTTTATTTTTTTATGAAAGAGTAATTTCTTAATTAAAAGTATGTCTAAACTAAAAATATCATATAATACAAATCAAAGAAAATACCTTTTAAAACGTCGTTATATAGTGAAATAAAGAGTCTTTTGGGAATGTGATGAATTAGTTTAGGAGCGCGCAAGACATGCACATTAAAACACTTATACACATTGAGTGTTGACAAATAAAAATTAGTTTCAATTGTTACAATTAAAAGTTAAAATAAATATCAATTACAACAATATATTTTTTGTATTCTTTAATTTGATGTTAATCTGATATTAAATTACGGTAAGAACTTATTGCATGAGTATTTGTAACAAACTAATACACCATATTTAGTAGCAGTCAGAATTTTTGTTAAAATATAAAGAAGTAAAAGCCAAGAAGTGTCTACGTACACAGTATAATTTTCTTAACGAATGAATGTCGCCTAAAGTATATACGACTCCGCCACTGACCATATCATATTTAAGAGATTTGATGAAGTAAATATCTATATTTGTTTAATAATAATTAAGTAAAAGAACTCTATATTTAAATACATAACATGTATAAATTGATTTAATATAAACAAATACTAGGTATGAATTAATTTATACCTTAAAAAATTGGTATAATGTATGATGACCAACTCGCAGAAAATGCGGATCGGAGAAGCAACCAACGATGCGATTAACTCTTTTCCCATTACTAACGTGACTTGTGATGGAGTGTTAAGTACTTATTCATTTTTAATTAGAGGTTTTGATTCAGTCGCCCTAGAGTATAGAGTTGTCTTTATAAAAAAATATTTTATTTTCAACATGAGACTTTCTGACACGAATTCAAATTTAATTGAACTCCAATATAAATATCCAACACCATACTCTTTTCCCATTTACCTCTATATGTCAAATAGGGGGTAATGATCATTATGAAATTGAAAAGAGGAGCAAATTATATTTGTTTTAAAAGTGGTGTGTTTTCACCCCAATATGAACGTTGGACTTTTCCAGCTGTAGTTGTTTATAATGGTTAATGATAAGATAAAATATAAAGAATCTAAGGCAGTAGGTGACAACTTCCCAACCCCACACCCTTGTACCGTGTGTTAAGTAACGGCTCCCAACAATTTCATGACACACTCATTCTTCGTTTGTCGTTATAAAACTCTCAAATCTTGACATTGACACAACGGCTTCCGACTTCATACTATTTCCAAGACCTTGCTTAATTTGAATACATATATAAATATCAATATGCACATTAATGGTAATTATTGCAAATAATGGCTAATGTTGTTGATAATTGTAAATGATGGTTAATGGTGATAATGATTGATTTTGGTGATTGACGATAGTGATGATTGTGATTGAGCTGAGAATGGTGGTTGTGGATCAGTGGCAAATACTTGAGGGTGGTTGTGGATCAGTGACAGAGTCATATATATATATATATATATTTATTTTTATGACAAGGGAACCCCGCAGCCGCTACCCTTTGGGTGCGCACAGGGTAAAACCCCCGCTCCTATGCAATAGCTCGCAAACCACATAGGAGAGGTAAACCGCACTAGGCAAGCCTGGTGCGACGAGCTCGACCCAGAAGGCAAACCCCTTGCTTTCGCTGGCAAGGGGTTTCGAACTTGAGACCTCCAACATGGAAGTCCCAAGCTTGAGACCTCCAACACGGAAGTCCCAAGCTCAAACCACTGGGCCACCCCGAAGGGTACAAAGTCGTATATATTTGATGAGTGTCAACTGACACCACTTTATCAAAAAATTACACTGTGTAACTAGGTATATATATATATATATATATATAGATACCCTTTGACTTTTACCTGATTTTACCTTTTTATATTTTGACATCCTTTAGTGAAAATTTTGATTTCGCGTGATAGTGATTGATGGTGAAGATAGTTATGGATGAAATGGTGGTTATGGGTCGTTGATGAAAATAGATAGAGTAGGGGTAAAATGTCATCTTTGTAGAATTTTTAAATAAGCATCTTAGTGATATGAAGACTTTAATTTGTTATGGATCTTAATCATTCAGACTTATCCATTAAATGGTTGTAAAAGAAGAAAAACAAATGCACTTAATGATTAAGATTTAAATGATTAACATCCAGACCTTGAAAATAAACATACTTAAACGAGTGAGATCTGAATAATTAAGATTAACACCTTCGTTAAATGCAAACAAATGATGCCTTAGTCTTTTTGATCAAGTCACTAATAACAACATATTGGATCCGAACTAGGGGTGAAAAAATCAAACTTAATCCGTCCAACCCGTTCAAGTTTGAACCCATTCATTTATTAGCTCAATCCATTTCATCTTAATCCATACCAATCTACTAAAAATTGGGTTGATATGTAGTCCAACTTGGCACATGAGAAATCTTGTCAATTTTTTGTTTTGTTTATGATATGTTTTATACAACCATAATAAAGAGAAATAAAATCATTTTACTAGGTACTAAAATATTCTAAACAACAATATATAAACCAATTAAAACTTAATAAAAATTGTGTGAATTGAATTATGACCTGCATTTTAGCGCGTTTCAGCCTCAATAGGTTTTGAGCGGGTTATTCCCGCTCATTTATTAATTCAACGAAATCTAACTCCTTCAAATTTAACTCAACACACCCATTTAACACCTCTAGTTTGAAAACATAAATATACATAATATAGATACAAAATAATACATAAAGCTATATTCGAGAAAACTTGTCTAGATTGCGTGGCACAATAAGGGGTGGACATGTTTCAATAAGGTTTAATGGATATGCGAAGTCTCGATCGGAAGATTGATCTTATGGAGAAGCATCCTCGAGAAAAAAAATTAGAAAATATGTTGTTTATACTACTGATTTTGTCAACTAAAAATAATGCAAATAAAATGATGGGTATATTAAGAGTTGTTAACATAAATAATTAAGGCTTAGGGATACGTTGCTTTCGAATTTTTATTTTATCTGATTATTGTTGTTAAGCATATTAAGATATCTATTGAATTGTTAAATCACAAGGTTGGTAATATGTTCATAATCTTTCAAATCATTTAACTATCTATCCAAATTGGCTTCACACATACGTCATTGAGCAGGAATGTAGTAAACCACTCCGGGTGCATTTATATACTATTCTGTATTTGACTCAGGCATAACATAAACTAGGTATGTTTTTGTCATAGTATATATATACTGTGATGGTATCATAAAAGTTTTCCTAAGTTATGCGATGGTACATGAATAATACTACCATAGTATATTCATATATTATTATGATATTGAAATTGTATAATTGAAGAACAATCATTGTTTCACCAAGTCAATTCTCAATCCTTAATGAGAAACTTCTAAAATCCTCAATGATGCCATAACATATATTCAAAAAAAATTACATGAATGTTAAATGATACCATCATAGTATATATATATATTGTGATGATATCAAACAAATAAATGCGAATTGGACTTAGACTAGGAAGGAGGCACGCAAGGTAATTTGTTTGGATAGAAAAGACATAAAAAGAGTTAACTAAAAGTAGGCTATGGACGGATAATTAGTTTATTTTTTTCATGTCCAATAAATATAATTTTCCCTTTATTTATTGATTTATTTTATTTGATCAGCTCGAATTCAATCTAATTTATCCATTTTGACACCTTTACCTAGGTATAATAAACTTGACTTTGAGGATTACAAATTCCGCGTGAACCTTTAAGAGTAGTTGGGAGAAGTTGAGAAAAAAATGAGAAACGTTAGAAGGTTGATGACCTATTCATTCTTCCTTTTCTTGTTGGCATTTTATAGAAAATTGTTTGGCCAAATTGATTATTTTTTTAAAAATGATTTGAAGTGATGACTTCATTTGAAGTGGTTGACCTTCTACATTCCTCATACATAGGGAATGAATTTTGTAGATAGGATAGCAAGTGGGGTGATGCGGATGCAAGGTGGGGAAGGTTTAAGTTTACGTAAAATGGTGTGGGTTTAAAATTGTGTGAGACGAGATGAGGTAGCAGAGTGGATTGAAGTAATTCTTTCTTTAAATGGGGGATGGTTCGGGATCAATATTTGTGAATTTAACTAAATTTTCTTCGCTAGCCATTTTGATATTCTGCATAATATTAATTAATCAAAGCAAAAACCTAATTGCAACCATTTACTTTCAAACGTCTTGTATTTTTCTTTAACTCTAAAAATATTGATCACATTAAATTTGAATATTTTCCCTTTTTTTATTATTAAAATTAGTTAATAGATAAAAGGGGAAACCACCTACACGAAGATATAAGTTAAATACTGACGGATCCTCACTAGGAAGTACGTAAAAGGGGAGGTACAAGAGGGGTTTTAAGAGACAAATGGAAAGTGGATATTAGGGTTAGGGATGACAATGGGGCGGGGTGGGTTTAAGGTTGTGCGGAGCGGGTGGGATGCGGGGCGGGGCGGGTTGAAGTGTTTTTTTAAAAAAAAATTAATGTGGGGTGGGGCGGGTTGCGGGTATATGTGATTTTATGTGGGTTCAAATTTAGTTTTAACTTTTTACATGTTATAAGAGTGATAAAATATTATTTATTAAGATAATTTCATTAAAGCTACTAAAATATTCAAGATGATAAATGAAAACGACTCAATAAAAAAGAATACAATTTCTTATATATTTCCCAATTGACCTCTAAAAAATAAAATTTTAAGTCACTATCCTATTAAATTAGTACAACTTATTGAAAAAATAAATTTATTTTTATGAATATTATTTTTAGTATCAAACTTAACTAGAAAAAAAAAATAGATAAATGAAAACGACTCAATAAAAAAGAATACAATTTCTTATATATTTCCCAATTGACCTCTAAAAAATAAAATTTTAAGTCACTATCCTATTAAATTAGTACAACTTATTGAAAAAATAAATTTATTTTTATGAATATTATTTTTAGTATCAAACTTAACTAGAAAAAAAAAATTAAAAAAATTATGTGGGACAGGTTCATGTGGGCGGATTGAAAATGAAAAAAGTTAAGAAAAATTGTATGAAATATCAAACTATTAATTCAAATTAAATGTTATAGCCATAGTTTATTTTAATTGTAATTCGCTGCAAACATTCCCTTTTTTTTTGCCATCTGATTTGGTATACAATTAGCCATTTTATACATTTCAGTATAAAATGTGTTTGTATTTGTATAAAAGCGAGAGAAAAGTGTATATACAAATACAAATACATATATTTTCGTCTTATACACTTATAATTATGCAAATACAAATCTTATTATACAAATTACAATGTATAAATGAATTAATACAAAACTGAACAATTTGTATAAAATTGGATGTTTGTAGCGAATTATACAAATCAAAAGCTCCTTAGCAAACATAAAATTTGCTATGGAGCTCAATTATACAAACTATAGCTATAACATACAAATATGATTTTTATGTTTTCTATATGTGAAAGTTGCTCAAAAAATTATTATGCGAGGCGGATTAAAATTTTTGCGGGTTAAGCTCAACCCACACCGCTCCGTTCCACACCGCCCCATTCCCATCCCTAATTAGGGTACATGAGGAACCTTTACGCCAAAAATAACATCAAGGCCGAACTTCTAGCACTCGTCCAAGGCCTTAACATAGCAATTGCAAAAAACTTAACACCTTTAGAAATCAATATGGATTGCTAGGAAATTATGAATCTTATTGCTAGATAAGAAGGGGTGTAAAATGAAGCAAGCCTACTATGTTTTGTGCTGGAAGTTTTACCATTTTTTGTCTCATAAAAGATAGAGACAAACAAAATAGGAACTCTTTGTTACGCATACCAAGCCTTAATATATATCATATAATAGTAATATTTGTACTAGTAATTCCATCCCCCCTCCTACCGACAAACAAATTGAGTTGCCATTATGTACTGATACCTATTAACTAATCTAATATTTTATCTTTTGACCAAAAAAAATATTTAACATTTTGATTGGACATGAGAGGAGTCAATAAGAACTCATCTTAATTAGAAGGATCGTACATTTTAACTTTCGTAAGTCTATATTTTTATTTGGACTCAAATTAGTTATTTGTGACTTTATAGCAAGTTTGCTAACTATTAACGAATCTATAAAATTAACATGAGACACATCTGCAGCGCATGTGTCAAGAGATTAGTTTATATGATGAAAGCGAAACTCAAAAGAAAAGTACAAGCAAGGGGCTATATCTTATCTTACTAATTCTTTTTAGGCATAAAAAGTCTCTACTAATTAACATGCATGTAAAAATTAAGAAGAAGAAAAAACTAAATATTCTATGATGCACACTCTATATTAAATAAGAATGAATAAAAATATTAAACCTCAACGTAAAATGTGAATGGAATAAGTAATCTCACAATGTTTACTTTTTTGCCTTTTAAAACTAAATTTAGTTCTTCATTTATAGACAAAAACTTATAGGTATGAATGAATACAAATGTACTCATCAACCTACATTAAGTACAAAACCTCAAAGTAAAATGTTAATAGATTTAGTAATATCATAATGCTATACTTTTTTGCCTTTTAAATTTAACTCTTCATTAATCGACAAAAGCTTGTTTGTTGTGAATACGAATATAGTATCTAATAGTGTTATATCATGCCTTACGCACCTCGCTAATTCTATTTAGGCGTAAAAAATATCTACTAATTAACATGCATGTAAAAACTAAGAAGGAGAAAGGTCAAATACCATGATCTATCAAGCAAACAAAATTGAATTTGAAATAAAAAAACGTTATCAAGCTCTCCTTTATCTTCCTTGAGAAGTCAGAAAGACTGTTTTCAAAAGACAATCCATTCAACTAAAACGTATCAAAGCATGTTTGAAAAACAAAACAAGTTCACCACCTTCCAAAAAACAAGTTAAGAGGTAGTTTTAGTTCGTTCCTGATCAACGTTATCAAATGAGAACCAGAGGTACTACTTGAATCCACAATGTTGTTGGTAACTCATAATATACGTAGAAACAGAACTACGAAAATCAAAAATGATATTCGAGTGCATTCTGATATTGTAGCTTGCTAAATCCCGGGAATCAGCTAGGTTTTTTCCTTCAAACACAAGTTTTTGAAGATGAACTGGTATGTTTAGCTTGTGTAGAAGCATGCCCTTCACATCCTTGACCAACTCGTGCCTGTGCACGTCTAGTGTAATACTTCCACCAATCGTCTTGATTAAGATCTGTATTGTTTTACTCTTCACCTTTAAGACAGACTCTTCGTTGATATCACACTGATATAATATCTTCGAATCTTCCAATTTCTGTTTCCCAAGAAACAAATCCATAGAATTTATTGAGTAGCCAACTCTGTTTTCTGTAATAGTTTTGATGTCGCAAACAGGTAATGCAACCTTGACTTCTATTTTAACAATTTCCTCTGTTGGCATTACCACGGAAATAAGCAACTTGTCTCTCGGAATGGAAACCATATGAAGTGTTGATCCACCATTGATTTTGTAAAAAGCTAAGGTTTTGTCGTCTTCAAGAAACTTTCCATCATGAATAAGAGAAAATTGCTTTGACCCCAATCCTACATTTGACATCCTGGATAGTATCGAATGTCCTTGAATAAACCGTAATTGTAACATTAGCATGGGGTCTCTTCACCAAAAATACCTTCGGGACTGAATTGTCGATATAAGCATGAAGGGTGGAGTTTTCGATAATGCCACAATCCATTAGCTTCTGTTCATCATCTGTTAGGCGAACATCTTTTGAAAATAGCTGTTGAAGACATTCCGGTATGCCTTCGTGATCATGTATTAAGGATTTCACGTGCCCGATACTATCTGATTCCTTAACTGTTATAGTGATTGTTTTAGTGACCTTCACGTCTATAGTCATCTGCAAGAGGATAAACAAAACAAGAACGGTATTCATAAGCACCAGCAAAACGAAAACATTCTAAAGCAGAGACGAAAAGGTGGAAGAATGCAAAATTTTAAGGTAAAAATCATGTCATCGACAATACAATTAAATCTTCTTCAAAATCCTCTGCCACTCAACTGTACAACATTTGTCGTGCCTAGGCCCCTTCTTCCCTTACCTAATGAAAGAGTCCACAACCCGCCTTAGTAAGTCTCAAAGCCTTCCTGTTTTAGTAGATCAATCAAAAGGGATACTATGAGCCCTAAACACCCACGCATCTAACCAGCCCCGTCTTGGCCTTCCCTGACCAGGATCAGTTCTAAATCAAATGAACTATATCTTTCATAATCATTCAACGCACTAAAAGAGTATCATCCACCGTACTTCTTAAGTCCCTAAAAAGAACTTGAAACAAATTATACGTGATTGAAAATAGCCTCTAAATTGCTGCTAAGATTTCTCGAACTATAAGAAAAATAAAAAAAAATACAAGGAAAAGTAGAAGCATAAATGGTAATGCTAAATTAACTTTCCTTTCAGAAAAGAGAAAAACTCAAATATGATAAGAAAATCAGGATAACATTACTACAATAAAGGTGAGAAGAAAGGCATGATGACGAGTTTCATGATAACAAGAAATTGTTATTATTTCCATTCAGAGTTCTTAAACCTAAATCTCTGGTTAGAGTTTCATACAGACTCTATTTGCTCAGATACAAAAGAGAAATAACATTTTATCTCGAATTGTTATAAGGAGCAAACCTCTTTTTCTTTTTCATCTTCAACAACAATTCTCTTGTGCTTCATGCTTGACTCCATCTTTTGCAAAGCTTCAAATCTCCTACAAATAACACACAAACAATAGAGAAAATAAGAAGAGTAAAGTATCACTTTAACTTTCTAGTACAATCATCATCATATATCGTATAATATAATATAATATAATATAATATCATATCATATCATACCATATATATATCATTAATCATTAAAGTTAAAAGTTATATTACGAAAATACTTACTCTAAAATAATAGTAATTTTTTTTCTCTCATTAAATTAACAGTTTTGCTATATAAACCAAATTTATCTAATTAATTGTATCTTGATGGTCATTAATTCTTCATTGGAAAACAGAAATCAAATGTGAAAAGGCACGCCCACTAATTATGGCAGAGAAGTCCAACAATCTCCTCTTTAATTTCATTTTGATAATGTTGCTGATATATTCAAATTTTTTGGCTTTCAAGCTTTTGACATTTTAAAAGTTAAAACAATATCATCCCTTTAATAATTAACTAGTGAATTTGTTCATGCTTTGCGCAGTTATAAAAGACGATAAAATGTCAATATATATTTATCTATACATATAATTGATTTCATAGAAAAAAAAAATTTATTAGTAATTAGATGACCTCCGACAGAGTCATAAATACTCTTTTGAACCAAAAGAAAATACAAACTTACGATAATAAATTTTTTTATGTAAAATACAAAACAAAGAGAAATCATAAAGAAAACTACAAAAAAAAATGCAACATTTTTTTTCCACGTGAAATCTTGGGCATGGCCCATTTATTAAAAAAAAAATGAAATCTTGCTTGGACCCAAAAAGGATCCAAACCCAAGTCTACAAGACCAAACAAAATAACAAAAAAATGCAACATTTTCTTACAATCTTAATAATTTTTTAAAAAATAAATAGAAAATCAATATACAATCTTTAGAGCTCTTGTTGACATCCATTTCCACAAGTGGATCACCATTCAATAGCCTTCATTTTATTTTTCAAGTCAAACTAAAGAATGAATAAAATAAGCACAAAAAACATAACAATTTAAAAGGCTAATGTGATCATTTCTCCAAAGTCATATAATGCTTCTTATATTAGAGGACTATAATATGAATAACAAATTATGTCATGAATATGATTATTAATTATTTTAGAGGTTATGATAATAAAAGTTATGAGAGTAACGAAAATAACGACCATTAAGTTTTGCATTAAAGATTATGAAACAACGGATAATTGATATATTTATTATTCTACAATAAAAAAATAGAAAAGTTGTAAAAAAAAATAAGAAGAAACTAAATAGAATTACTTGCCAAAGATTACAGTAAAGATGAAAAACTCAAGAAACTTGAGTCATTACTGTGTAGATTTTAGTGTTATTTAAAACTGGCGAAATGGTCTGATGGACCCTTGTACTTGTATGAGTTTGTATTATGGACCATTTTATTTACCTTTTATCAATTGAACCCTTATACTGAATCAAAAGAAGAGTTTTAAATCCCTCCTACTATGTGTGTAGTTCACTCGCCCTTAAGTAGATGACATGTCAAATCCATGTCATTTAAATTAATAATACATCATCATTATCTTCACCAATTGTTCTTTTTAAAAAATTATTAACTAAATTTATTAAATAAAAGATAAAAAAAAAAAAAAAAAAATTTATTTCTTAAAGTAAAATCTGTGCTCCTTTAACGCACACTGTTTCCTTTACTCTTCTCTCAGAACCAACCATCGTAAGCAGCCGCACCACCAGCTCCGGCCGACAAACCTTTTCGTCGCCATGACCAGTTCCTCGTGCCATCTCCTTCCTTGTTCTCCTCTTCACTAGTTTTCCTTTCTCTACACTACCGATGACCCCTGCGAACCATTAGAAATGGCGTCTCCTCTCCATCCTCTCCGGTGTACTAGCAAACTCTCTCGCTGCCTCCCATTCTCGCGGAAAAGAAACCAGCACCGCGTCCCATTCTAACGAAAAAGGGACCAACTCCACCTCTCTCCCTCTCACTCCATTGCAAACCGGTGAGCACCACCATGAAACCAACACTGCTCTCTCCCTCCACTGATAATCGCCATGAAACCTGACGTCATGAAAGTGCTAATGCTAAGATCGGCTAAGGAAGAAAACATCGGGTGTGGAGAAGGAAAAAAAAAGGGGTTGGGGCAACGATGGAGTGGGGGGAAGAAAATGGATTTTTTCCCTTTTTTTTCTTTTATAATTTTAATAATTTAAAATTTAAAAGATGGTGTTCACTTTCCTTAACACGCGTGTAATCACACTCTCTCGCCAACTCAGTCATTTTAATGCCACATAAGCATGGTCAAAGGGGTTTAATATATTGTGTTTTATTGAATTTAAGGGTTCAGTTGATAAAAAGTTAAGTAAAAGGACTCACAATACAAACTCATATAAGTATAAGGGTCCATCAGACCATTTCGCCTTTAAAACTTGTAGGGGATGATTTGTAATTGAAAATTCTTTGGAAATTTATTTATATTTAGACATTTTTGAGAAAGTAGAAGGCTAAAAACAGAAGAAGAAATAATTATGTCCAACAAAGTCATCATAAGTTACTATTTTGAAGAAAAATAAATTATAAATTTACAACAATCAAAACATTATAAAAAGACAAAATAAAGAGATGAGAGAACTTAAACGAATAAATAAAAAAATAATACAATATCATTCTTATGATTTAATCATTAAAATATTTTAAAAAATACGAAATCAATATACAGTCGTCTGAGCTCTTGTATTCAATATCCACTTCTACAAGCCACAATCACCATTCGGTATCCTTCATCTATTCTTTCAAGTCAAATCAAAAACATCATCATAACAAGCACTGAAAAACATGACAACTTAAAATGCTAATGTGCTCATTTCAACAAAGTTTACAATATCCCTATTTATATGACTACAATATAGAATACAAAAATATGACTATTAGCTATTTTAGAGGTTATAATAATAAAAAATCACGAGAGTAATGAAAATAAAGACCATTAAGTTTTATATTAAAGAAAAATTTTAAAAAATGAGTTTTTAGTAATTTTACAATGAGCTTTTGATATAAAATTTGCATTACTTGAAAATCCTTGTCAAGTTCTTACAATAAAATTCAAGTAATAAAAGTACGACTTACATGTAAATAAGAAAGAAAAATAATTATACCTTTCGAGAGCAGATTTAGATTTTTCCCACTAAATTGCTAGATTGAAATTCAATCCGTTTATCAAATGTCCTGGAAAAGATGTATTTTTTCCATTCAACAAAAAAAGCACATGCAATAAAATAATTAAATCTCATATAAGTAAGAAACCTGAAAACAATATATAAGCTATAAAATACTATTTTATAAAGTTGTAAAAAAGACTGAGATCCTTGATCAAAAAGATGACCAAATGGCTTTACCTAGTTAATCCCTGGCTCTACTATACATATAAATTTGATCATTTCTTCTTTAACAAATTTTTTTTAATACCTCTATTTATAGGACATTATATGAAATACCAAAAGATATCATGAACATGACTATTAATATGAATTGGGAGTTATGACTATCAAAAGTCATGGGAGTAATGAAAATAAAGACAATTAAGTTTTTTATATTAAATAATAATGGAGTAGTAATTGATTCATTCATTTTTGTACAATGATAATAATAAAAAAGAAAATAGAAAAAAAAGTCAAAAAAAACAAGAATTTTTTTTGAGTTGCTATTCCTAATTTTTGAGTTGTTATATATTATGCATCGAGATTTTTGAGTTGATTGTTCATGTCTATTTTTCAGCATGAACCCAATTATTTGAGTATTCATTGAGTTATTGTTGAAAATCTTTTTAACCGAACAATTATCTTAAATTGATTTTTTGAGAAAGTAAAGAGGAGTTTTGAGGAAAGTCTAAAGAGACATTTTGACTAAAGTTTAAAGGAACTATTGATTTCCAAATTTATCAATTTTATAGTGAGAAAAGAGAAACTTTGATTTCTAAACGAGTAATGATTTCAGAGTTATTTCAGAGCAATTACCTCAAATTGATAAATAGTATGTTTTATACATTTGAGCATGAGTATATATTTATTGGGAGTAGTCTTGACCATCGATATGGGGATGAGTTCAGACAACTCGTATTCCTCATAAACGATGTAGCCAACAGGGTAAAGGATCATACTTTTTAGATGATTGTTTATTGCTTTCAAGCAGAGCTTTAGTGGATCCACTTAGTTGAGGTGTTCTATACCCCAGCAAGGTATAGGACAATTCTGGCAGCGTAGGCGAGATGTTGTATCATCACATAGCTCACAGTGATGGTTGTTGGTTATATAATCTCCCAAATAAGAGTAAAGAGTAATGTATTGTATGTTTATATACATCCTTGAGTTAGCATCTTTTATTTATGAAGCTTTAAATATTTCGTCTCTTATTATTGTTTTGCATTGAGTTGAGTTGAGGTGACTTATCAGTTCAGTTATTTATTCATTCAACTTTATTACACACTCGTACATTCAATGTACTGACGTCATTCGACTTGCATCTTTTTATGATGCAGATACAGGTGTTCGGGATCATCAACAGGCGCTTCGTTGAGATCACTTTGCACTCCAGTTAACATTTGGTGAGCCTCACTCCACTTTTATTTTCAGTTTAATCATTTTAGTGTGTCATAGTTCTTATCTCGACATCCATGTTGAACTATTGAGGCTTCATAGATAGACGGAGTAGAGGAGTCTCTTAGTATTTACTTTTCCCTTGAAATGTTTTGCAAACTATTAAACCTATATTATTAAGTATTTTACAGACGGTTTGAAATAAGTATTTGCTTGAGTTTGAATGTTCTAATTTATGTTTCGAAGCCTGTTATCGCTTGAGTAAGTCTTCCGCTAAGTAGTCAGTCAGGCCAAGGGTTCGCTTGGGGACCAGAAATGGTTCTCGCCACGTCCATGGTGTAGGCTCAGGGCGTGGCAACTAACTGTCACTATCATACCAATCACTACAACACCAACCACCCTCACCATCGTAACTATCACCACCACCATTACTAGTCATTAACACCAACTGTTACTGCCACCACCACTACAAATCATCTTCATCATCACTACTGGAATAAAGGTTCCATTTTTTTATCGAATATTAATTTTTTTATTAAATTTATAATTTTTCTAATAGTTAATTTTTTATTATTTAAATTATATTTGTTATGTTATAAATAAATTATGTGTATTAGATATTAAAAATAAACAACCTTAATCATTCAGTATTTAGATCTAAAGACAACATCATTTATATATGTATAGATTCATACATTTTATTAATCCTAATAAATATAAATAAGGCCTTAGTCTGAGCACTAGGATGTCTCTACCCACACAAAGTAAGTGATAGAGCTTTAAATTCTTTCTTTTAAATATCGTATGAATCAACAAAATAGGTAGCCAAATTAATAGACAACAACATGGTTTTCATGGTGAAATATTGGTCACAGGTTTCTGCAACAATCCAAAATTCAAAATCTAAAATTTTAAAAAAAATGGTGAAATTTATACAAATCAAAATAAGCTATTTTCGGAAACCTTAATTTCTCTTTGGAATCATATGATTCATTTTCATCTTCCTTCTAATTACTTGCAAAATTCATGACCCAAATAAGCATTCAAATCAATTAAGCCATTGATTGTCAATATATTAGAATTCATTATGTATTTTCTAAAATCATATAAAGAGACTACCGTTCATACCCTAAATCAATGTGGAAGTCTTAAGGAAAATGTTCTATGAAATATGTTCTTTAATTTGTGAAAATTGTTTATCTAAGAAAATCAATTTTGATTATCTTATGATATTTTTCTCTTGGGTATAATATAGTTGACATGTGATAATCATACAAATATATTGCGATGGCAACCTAAGCAGAAACCATGTCAGTTTTAATGATAGGACAACTTAGAAAATTTAGAGATGAAATGACAAAAATACCATCAACCTGAAATTTAATGACGAAAACAAACATGTTGAAGCAGGCATGTTGATACCATATACTTACTCATGCTTCTAATATAGTAGAAATAGAAAAGCAAAAGAAAGAGAAAGAATAAACAAATAGAGTTGGCTACTTATACTTGCATCATATCATCTTCTTCGCACGATCTTTCCGTGGTGGACCAATATACTCTTTCATTTGGTGTTTAGTACCCCAAATTAAGGTCCTACTAGTTTGATATTTATAAGAAGAATATCGAAATATCGAATACCATATCAAAGTACATATATAGCTATGTAATAATACTAAAAATTATATAAAATAATACTAGTACAAAATTAATTATTTAGACATTGAAACTTTGCTATCTTGCCTTGATTGAAATGTCTTTTGGTATATGACTAACAAAGGGAATTGCATGCTTGTACTTACTTTTAAATATTTATACATGTGTAATGTATTAGTATTATATAAGTGAGGCATTTCTTGAAAACCCGAAATCATAATTTTCTATTATATAACTTTATGTAAGTGGAAATTGAACAAACTATGTTAGCGATTTACCATACATCAAAATACCGAATTCAAATTTTAAAATCTGGAATCATAGCTCATTGATTTGGTATGGTAATGATATAATATTTTTAAAAATCAAAAATCAAAAATCAAACTTACCAAACCAATGTTTTCAATATTGTACCATGTCCAAGGCCGACTCAACAAGATTGGGAACCTAAAGCGAAACTTAAAAGAGAGACCCTAATTTTTTTTTCCATCATATATACTTTTATTTAAAATCTACTTTTCTAGCTTTTTTAGATGTAAAGTCATTACTTACTGCTTTATAATCGATTTGTTTTAATTTTTTTTTTCAATTGATAATATAGCTAATCCATTCAATCTCTCTTGAGACATTGTTGATCTTAAATAAGATTTAATCAATTTTAGTTTCGAAAAAAGAATTCTGGCTAAGGCAAAGGTTACAGGAATTGTTAACAGTCTACTAGAAGCAATATGTGTATTTGAAAAAAAATCAAGTCTTTTTGTTTGATTGAGTATTTTTATTAGATTATTATTTGGCAAGGTGCTGACTCTACACAATGTTTGTATCTGACAAAGTTATAAAAACTAAAGACAAAATATTTGTGAGAAAAAGTTACCTCATTGATGGTCTTTTCAAACTCAATATTTCTATTTGTTGTTACTGCTTGAGTCAAACTATTCTTGACATAAACCCTTGGGACATGACAACTACAAAACCTTGCGAAAACTAATCAATTTAGAAGTTTTGCCTAACTTTGAGTGCAACAAATAAAAATGTCAAGTTTGTGTTGAATCTAAGTATGCTAAGCATTCTTATAAATTTCATTAAAGGAATTCTAATCACTTAAAGATTCATACTGACATTTGTGATATAAAGTCAACACTATCTCGTGGTGGGAAAAAATATTTCATAACTTTTATTGACAATTGCACTAGATATTGTTATGTTATTTGTTGAATGGTAAAAATGAAACAATAGAAACATCTATGCAATATAAAACTGAAGTTGAAAATCAGTTGGATAAAAAGATAAAAATGATTATAAGTCATAGAGGTGGAAAGTATAAATCTTCTTTGCAGAAATATATTTGGAAAATAGAATCATCCATCAAACTACTACACATACTCACCTCAATCATGTGAAATTGTGGAGAAAAAAACAAATTTTGAAGGAAATGTTGAATGCATTATTTATAAATTCGGGTTTACCAAAAAACTTGTGGGGGGAAGCTATCATTACAACAAAAGGGAACAATAAAAAGTTTTGTAGGTTCAGAAAGGGAGCAACAAATAGTTTTGTCTATTCAGGATAGGAAATTGTTTGTCGCCCCTTAAAGTATATACATGCAATAATTCTTGAAGGATAGTGATCTAACAATTCTCAAGACACAGTTTATTTCACAAGAGAAATGAAAAGGAAGGAAATCAAACTTGAAGTATTTCAAAGTGTGGAAGAAATTGTTAGAAAAAATAGTAGGAAATATAATTGAAGAAGATGGCTTTAAGGCGTGTAATCACTTTCTTTAAAGAGATATTGCTCATATACATATTGGGGGTAAATACAAACAATTTTCTTCGAGGATACAACAAAGCCCTTTGCTTAGACATGAAGATTTTCTTAGGCTACTTCTAGAGAGTCTTTCTATTTATAGAACTTAAGAGATGACTCATTTATGAGTCATGTTCTTTCATGAACATATGACTTTTCATAAGAGTCATGCTCTTTCGTAAATGAACAGATGACTATTCATAAAGGTCGTGTTCTTTCATGAACAAATGACTTTTCATAACAATCATGTTCTTTCACGAACAAATGTGTTTGTTCAATTAATTAAAGACCTCTATATATTACAAAATATCCAACAACATCAACTTTCACTTAGACATCTCAACTAGATTTTGTTTATTTTAGACATCTCATGTCACGCCCCCTGTGTGAAGTGAAGTGAATTATGTGGTGGGTCCCTGGCCCCTATTATGGGTAAATTACAGAAATCACATACTTTTAAGGCAAAATTACAATCTATCCCTTAAAAGTTTATAATTACAGAAATCCCTCAAAGGGATACAATAATATAAGCGCTGATACATTAATCTGATGCGCGAAATACATTAATTGTTAGGTAAGATACATTACATTTTATACATGATACACTAATCTGATGCGCGAGATACACTAATCTGATGCGCGAAAATGAGG
>NW_006238986.1:60819-85479 GCF_000226075.1 Solanum tuberosum | reverse complement strand
TTAATCTGATGCGTGAGATACAATAATATAAGCGCTGATACATTAATCTGATGCGCGAAATACATTAATTGTTAGGTAAGATACATTACATTTTATACATGATACACTAATCTGATGCGCGAGATACACTAATCTGATGCGCTGATACATTAATCTGATGCGTGAGATACACTAATTTGATGCGTGAAAATGAGGGATTTTGAAGATTTGTAAAACTTATAGGGGATAATGGTAATAAGTAAACTAAAATGTGGGATTTATGTAATTAATCCTATTATAAAGTCAGTTAAACAATGTTTTCACACAATTAATAATAGTTCCAATTCATTTAGCATAAAAAATTTCGTTCCACTTTTTAGAGTTTAGAAAATACTAAAGAATTAACTTTATTATGAAAGAAAAAGGTTAATATAGTCGTTTTGATATTTGTGGTCATATTTTAGCCATATAATTGTGGTCATATAGCAGCTCTCTTTAAAATAAACCAATTTGCACACCAAGATTTTTTAATTAAAGGACAGGTACCAAGAATCTGTTCATTCCTCAATAAAGGAATAATACATTGGAGAATATTTAATTTGAAATCCTCATTAATTAGAGATTGTCAATGTAGGAAAGAAAATACTAAAGATAGGAAGACAAATGTGTAGTAGTGAGATTGCTTCATTCTTAATCAGATGTCTTAAATTCGAATCCTTGGTTTGGAGAAAAAAATTGTTGGGAACATTATCCCCAAAGGGGCCCTGCAGTGCACGATCCAGATTTAATCAGAGCTCCAATACGAGTTTCGAACACTTGGTAAGAAACGAACAAAAAAAAGATGTATAGAAATGAAGTGACTACATCAAGGAGCCTTAATAATCTCAATCTTATTCTTGGAAAAGGATCAATCTATTCCATTTTCCAAAGATCATCTCTTCAATTGACCTCTCAGATAAGCGAAGTCTAAATCTATTTTAAGAATGTCACTCCTAAGGCAATTCACCTACCCCACCCCACTCTCTTGCATTTCAATAGGGACCCGACCTCGAACCTGAACCTGACCCTGACCAGAGACCAAACTGCTAAGTACCTTCAATTTTTCAAGGATACAGAATACATACAAACAGTGAATAAGAGTTTAAAACAAGTAGCTTTGCTTCCTCTATTGATTCTACTATTGACAAAAACTCCAAGAACTATGTAAATCTTCTATATATTATTGGCCAAAATATCATTATACTGAATGATCCATCCAAATATCTATTACATAATTTAAAGGTGTCATCCCTTATGCATCAATTTATCACTACAGCTATGACAATCCTGTATTTCCTGATAAGATGAGATCTACAACAATATTTCATCACTGTCATGGATTTCAAATCATACAAACACTAACGAGATATTTTACACCATTCCCTGCCGTCTGCCTAGCCCAAATACGCAATTATTAAAAAGTACAATGCATAATGTGCGTTTAACCGAGATTGGAACCTTGCAGACCCCAAATCATCGCTGATGCAGCAGAATTCTCTGCATCTTTTACACGCATCTTCTCCTCTCCCATCACAAAAACCACGCCTTTAGCTACTGCAACTTGCACTGAACATATAAACCTCCTATCATGAGAAGGGCCAACCTGTTTCTCTATTCTGCAAACATCATAAGGCAAACAATGAGGAAACTAAATCACAGTTCAAACATGTTTACCAAGTAACAGTTAAGTGGTGTGTGCTGTTTAATAGCCAAACACTTGATGGATAATAGCCCAGCCGTCTCCCTACTCAACTTAAACACAAGAGTTGGTTCATTAGCTAGAATTCTAACTCGTGACATGAGCCTATTACACATCCCCAACTGTACTACCTTTACTGTTAAACAAAAGTCCTAGAGGCTCATTAACGTACATCTAACATCCATTTATATCATACTTCATCCTTTATACTCTTGTATCCAGATTACTACCAACCTATTCTACACAAATCATCGAAGACTACTTTTACTATAACTATCAAAGTAGTTCTTTTCAAATTTAGAAGTTATCATTCTTTCTAGAATGGACTGCGACGAAAATGTTGCAACATAAACTGGAAGGAGGGGGTACAGTTTTGCACCTAAAGATTCAGTTTGCAATGTATTGAGTAACGACTTCATCTCAGTTGGAGAAAAAAAATTTAACCTGTAAGTTGGTGCGGGCCATTTCTTTCTTCCACATAGCTCATTCAGCTTCTGCTTTGCTCCTCCAAACTCTGTGTTTGGTTCAACTTCAAGATCCAGCTTACTAGTATGTTTATAGGCCAACTTTGTGAGTGCAGCCTTTGCAGCGTGAAGTTTAGCATTTTCCTTGTTCTCAGAAGTAGCGGAGACAACAAATTGACCATCAACATAAACACTAGCTATGTCTTTCTCTTCTTTTCTCCAATGCTTTATATCAACATGTTTTCCTTCCTTCTGGCAAAGCTCATACAGCATGGTTACAGGCTGTGGTTGTTGTGCGAGCAAGTCCAGTGTGATAATAGGCTCGAGGAGGCCATTAATTATCTAACACAACATGAAACTAAACTAATCAGAACATCACTTCTCATCTGCAAGACAAGATTCCCGAATTTCTAGGTCGAAAAAAAACAAAATTGAATTGGTTTTTGCTAATAATGAAAAGCTGAAAAGACCGAAAAACATTCCTTTCATGTGAACTTACCATTTTCTTTTTCGATACATAACAACTTCAAATTCCAATTAGTAAATTTGAAACACATATCTCTATCACACACATAACTTAACAAACCTTTGCTTAGTTAGGTGACATGAACATATTTCATTGTAAACACATCTAAAATGACATTCTAAATATTAGTATTTCTAATTCAGCAAATTACTCAATAATTCGAAAATATGATCCAGTCAAAAGAGAGACAACTAACCTTCCAGAGAGCCTTCAGATCAAAATGACAATCCACATATACAGCTGCTGCCACTGACTCCACAATGTCAGCAAGTACCTTCGGCGCCTTCATTGCTCCTCCATGTAGCTCCGCCTGCTCCTCCTGTTCTACTGCTATCACGAATTCCTTCACCTAATATCCAAACTCCCTCAATTTCATTATTCCCCAAAACAATCATCCTAATCAATTCAACCCAAACTAATAATTTCGCAAAAATACTCAAACTGATCCTGCTACCTAACAATAAAAAATTAAAACAACTAACCCAACATATCAATTTTAACTTCTGAATTTCGACGGCTAATAACTGAATTCTAAATTTGTACATATATAATAAATCATCTGAATACAAATACACAATTTGAGCAAAAGTTGATATAATGTACCTTTTGATCGAGGCTAGTAGTATTGTGCCGAACAAATTTATAAAGAGAGTGCTTCACCGCAACTCTCGCAAGCTTTTCAGTGCTAACATTAGCGGAGCGGAGGAGAGAGAGTTGCCCAGGGTCAAGTTCAGGGTAAGTCAAATAAACAAAATTCGATATAGCTAAGCCAAGAGCAGCATCGCCGACGAACTCAAGGCGTTGATACGACGGAGAATCGGTGCAGGAAGAGTGCGTAAGAGCTTGTTCAAGAAGCTTCTCATTCTTAAATTTGTAATTCAAAATCTCCTCAACTGCCCTTATGGACGCCGCCATATCTGTGATGATATCGATTTCGTCATCGTCATCAGGTATTAATACGACGCTCTTATTGGTTGGATTTGTCAGCGTGACGCAAGATTCCGGTGACTGCATCATATTCCGGTGAGGTACTCTGTTTTGATGATGACTGTGCAGAAAAAGTGATTTGTCAGTACTTTGAATAAACTGCATAGTAAAAAGAGAGGGTTTTAGGGGGAAAGACTAATGTTTGATTGGATTGTAACTTGGAACTTGTTATTCTTTTTTGCCCAATTTATAGGACATAGTTTAGATTTTGAGTATTAAATTTTTTTTTAAAATCTTTGACCATAATTTATTGTTATTTCTCTTTTGTCCAAATTTATATCAAGTAAATTTGTAAAGTAATGTACATTTATTAAATAATATTTTAAGACATAAGTTAAATTGTATTTTTAATCATTGCCCTTTTATTAATGGAAAATGTCTAAATATAACATTCATTTATCTATTTTACTAAAACTATCCCACTTGCACCAGCTTTTTGACCTATTTATAGCTTTGAAACTAACAATTTCATTTTTATTTCCTTTTTTAAAAATTATTTATTACATATTGAAATAAAATCTTTATTTCATTAATTTTTTAGCAAAATAAATAAATAAGTGTAGGGATGGTTATGGGGTGGGATGGAGCGGGTTTAAGCCTATGCGGGGCGGGGTACATGATTGCGGGTGCGGGGCGAGTTGAAATTTATGTGGGGCGAGGCAGGGTGAGTTAAGGTCTTTGCAGGTTTATGCGGGTTTGCCCCGCAATCGCCCCGCCCCACTCCATTATCATCCCTAAATGGGTGGTATTTTTTTTTACCTTTTCTTATAATTCAGGGATATTTTTGACCTTTTTCCATTTATTTATTTCCAATTTATTCTGAAAAATAGTACAAGTTATCGCCTAAAAATGTAAAATTTCATTAAAAGAAAGGGTAAATATGAAAAAAAAATTAAATATTTATCCTGAACTTTGAACAATTCAGTTATTTTAAATAATGAAGAAAGGCTCAAATATTCCCTTAATATGAAATAGAGGGAGTATTCTAGTACTCCCTCGGTCCCGCTGTTCCTATCTATATGTCGTCCTTTAACGAAAATAGATACTCCTTAATACTCCATCCGTCCAATAATAGTTGTCTACTATACTATTTTGGGATGTCTAACAATAGTTGTCCACTTTATGAAATCAATGGATAATTTTACGCTTAGTTCCTAATTTACTCTTATTATTAATTATTGTCATTTATCTATTACATTTTTCAAGACATTGTATTTATTATATTAAAAAAAAAATGATATAGTAAAATTACCCTTATATTTATAGTTTCTTAAGAAGTGTGCAGAGTCAATAATGGACCACTATTGTTGGACAAAGGGAGTACTTGTCATTTTATAAATTCAATGCATGATAACACTATTTTTTCTATTTTACCTTTGAGAGTTATTAGTCTTGAAAGTATGAATTTAACTAACATAGAAAATCTAAATGATTAATATGTTCATTGGTCAATTTAATTAATCGAAATAAATTAATTTATGTTCATTTATAAAAACTTGACTTCAAAAGAATACCAAATAATGGTACAATGGTAAACTTACTTAGTTTCTTAAGTGGTGTTAAATCTAAAATAATGTCATATAAATAGGAGCATAACTTAGTTTAGTTTTCGAGAAATAAACAAGAAATAATTATTGACTGAAATTTATCTGAGAATTAAATAACAAAAAATATTTGACCTCAATTTATTGATATTCTCTTTTTGTCCCAATGTAGATGGTTAGTTCAGATTTTGAGAAGAAAATATCTTAAATGCAATTTATTAATATATATTCTTTCTGTCTCAATTTATATAATTTAATTCAAAGAATTATGCAAGAAAAAAATCTTTGATTGCAATTTATTGATATACTCTTTATGTCTCAATCTGGATGACTTAGTTCAGATTTTGAAATTTAAACAAAAAAAAAAAATTTGATCGTAAATTTTTAATATACTCTTTCTTCCCCAATTTATATGACTTAATTCGGAGTTCAAGAATTAAACAAGAAAATATCTTTGACCACAATTTATTGATATGCATTTTAAATTATTAATTTTTATTACTTAGAACCTTTTTTGTTATTTCCAAATGTGTAAATCATTGTTTAAAAAAACTTATTAAAAGATTGTATATTCAATGCACAATCAAAGGAAAGAAGTTTGACTATTGAAATTTGAATTACATCATATCAATTGAGACAGAGAAAATAGTATGTATATGCTAAGTTTGCTCTCATATAATATTATTATTTAAAATTTATATATCAAAGCAATTTATTGAAAAAGTCTTAAATCATTGTATTCCAAAATTCGATTTTCAAGAGTTACTTTTTGAATTATAATATTTTTTCATACATTTTCTGAATATTTTGAATTATTAATATTGTGGCTTAAAGCACTTTTGCATAGTTTTTAGATATGTAAATTTTATTTCAAAAACTTTAAAGATTTTATGTTCAAATTCATGATCAAATTATAAACTTTAAGTTTAGAAAATCAAAGGTTCAATATAAATTTGATAGAGGGAATAATTAATAAAATCAATTGGATGATATTTCCATTTTCAAAGTATTTTTTAAGTACTATTAAAATATTTTCTTTCATTATTTGATATTTTCATAGAAATGTTGATTGAACTTTTTGTCATTCAATAAAATGCTCTATAATAAATAAATAAAAATGTCATTTGCTATTTTTCTCAATTTTTTTTATTTAATTCTAAATCAATTAGAAGTTTACCTACATATATAGTTATTTTGTTTCACCATCAAGAGTAAATGTGTGTTATAAAAGAGGTTTCAAGGTCTAGACAAGGTGTTAAAAGAAAATAATCATGGGTTAAATAAGTTTTATTATTAAAAATGATTTTAATTAAATATGTCCTTATATTTTCTAAGCCAAAAGGCAATACTTGAGTGAGTTTAGTTGGATATCCCATAAGTTGAGTGTTTTTATTATCTTAAAAATAATAAAAGTGACTTTAATAGGATATTTTCATAAGTTAAATGATCATGTAAAAAATAACTAGTAAAAAAAGTTGATGATCTTATAAGTTTCTGCTTTAAGAAGAAAAATAATGAAACGCTAACTTGATTACTTGTACTAAATGTTGAAAATATTTTTTACTTGTAGAATAAAGAATGTGTTAAAGCATATACATTGTATTAGTAATTTTATTTAAAGAACTTGAATGTAGAAAAATAATGAAAGGCTAGTTTCATTATATGTTTAAATATATTTTTTACATTTAATTTAACTTGTTATGTTATCTTTTAATGATGTATATAAATTAACCTTCCTTCATATTAGTCGCAACAAAGGTACGATGAACAGTATAAAAAGAAGCTGTCATTTTAACAAAACAATATAAGTGCAGAAAGCAGAATAACATTCAGTTAAAAGAAAAGAAAAAACAATTCTAAATGGGAACTTAAAAATAAGGGAAAATATAGAATTTAAAAGGGAAAAAGGACAACTATATCCCCGAACTATTGTAAATGGTATGCAGATACCCTCCGTCATACTTTTGGGACATTGGTGTCCTTGCCGTCCAAAATGTAGAACATATATACCCTTTACACTAGCGTACATACAAGTGTCATAATCTTATCCACGGATCCGATATTTATTAAATATCGGATCGACGAATAAGATTGCGCTACGTGTCCTTGTTTAGTCTTCCGTTAGAGTGAAGGACATAGATACTCTAATTTTTGGACGGCAGAGGCACCAATGTCCCAAAAGTATGACAGAGGTTATCTACATACCATTTACAATAGTTTAAGGGTATATGCGTCCTTTTTCCCAATTTAAAAACATTAGTCATTCCACAAAGCAATTCAAAGTGAGAATCATACGAACTTACCTTGAAGAGAATAAAACTCAAATGTTGAGCAGACTAGTAAGCCAATGAGCCGTAAAAAGAGAAGATTGGTTCTCTTTTAAACACATTAGAATGTATTCTGCAATCAAAATAGAGAGACCTGATTTTCATAATAGATGAAACTAAGAGATCTACGACTAATTTTTCTTTAACAAACCTAGAAATTGACGAATGCTTGATGATTTTGATCTTATCTGTTTGTTGATTTTCCTCTTGCTAATTTTCTTCCAACAAACTGACACTCATTATTTTTAACTGAGATATACCTACTGCTAATTAGATTTAGGTTAAATGTAGAATTGAGAAAAATCAAGCATCTCCTGAATTCACTAACCACATAGTGAAAGAAATCCCAAAAACTTTGATAACATTGAAGTATATTTCTTACAGAGGGGTGGGGTGGGGCATGCGGAGAGACAAGTGTAGTTGAAAAAAGAAAAAAAGAAACTGTTAATACATATATGCACCCTTGCTTTTATTATTAACAATTAGATAGTAACTTTTTTAACATTCGAATATTATTTCATTGCTAATATTAAACAGAAAATTAACGTTTAATGATGAAACTTCTTTTATCATTATATATACACTTTTAACTATCAGATTCATATTCCTTCGTTAAGAATTGATTGTAAAAAGTGAAAAATTTGTAACATACACAAATCCCAAGAACTCATAATGTCTATGTTAAACCTGAAAGTTGTCTTAGGTATGTCTTCTGATCTAATCTTTAACATGTGTTATGAGAACCTTAAATCAATCTTAGAGAACATTGAAGCACCCCGCAACTAGCTGAACAGATCATCGATGTGAGATAAGGGACACTTGTTTCGGATAGTGATCTTGTTCAACTGCATGTAGTCTATGCACATTCTCATACTATCGTCTTTTTTTCTTTACAAACAACACTAAAGCACCCCTAAGGTGATGCACTAGAATGAACAAATTCTTATTCAAAAGCTCTTGAAGTTGAGCCTTGAGTTGTCTCAACTCACTGACTCCAAATCTATGAAAAATCCACGTCTTTATCCGGAGGTATACCCGAAAAATCCTTAGAAAACACCTCTGGAAAATTTGAAACTATGAGAATTGACTCTATGGAAAGGAACTCTCCACTAGCATTCCGGAGATGAGCTAATTAGGTTAGAAAACCCGTCCCCACTAGCCTTCTTGCACAAATATAGGATATAACCTTTACTCGCTTAGGACTATACACACCTACCCCCTCTAGTTTATCTTTACCCAAAATCTCTAGATTTACTGTCTTAGAATTACAGTTCAAAACACCATGATAGGGAGACAACCAAGTCATACCCAAAGTCGCATTAAAATCCAACATATCCAGAATGACAAAATCTATCAAAGTTTGTAGACCTATAAACATCACATAACAAGAATAGTACATATGAATTACTACAACACACTTCCTAACTGTGGAAGCAACACAATAGGGGGATCAATTAGATCACAAGTCAAGTTGAGTACCAAGGCAAAACTAACAGATACATAGGAATAAGTGGAATGCGAATCAAACAAAACAAAAGTTATTTGATCACAAACAAAGATAGTACATGTTATTACGTCGTTCGATGTATCGACATCTTATCTGCATGGAAATGCATAATACTGAGTTTCATCATCATTCTGGGCCAAGGATAGACCCACCTACAACATATCGGGTGCTCGAGCACCCATTAACCCCGACGTAAACTCATTATTTATGTAGAATTTTTTATAAGATTGATGTATTAAAGCATTAGCACTAGTGATTGAAAAGCTTGATGGGTGCTTTGGTTAGTCATTTGACTTAAAAACCTTGTTTTTAGATGTGTGCAGGTTCGAAACGCACTGATTGCAAATATAGCTAAGTTATCTTTTTTGCTCTGTAGTCAAGTGTTTATTTCTTTTTCTCCAATACAAATTCTTAATTCCTTCTCCTCCATTTATGCTTTATTTATTTACTTTATGTTTTGTTTATAATTTTCTTTTATATTTATGTAATTTCTTCTGATAAAAAATCACTCATTTTTTAGTTTTTTTCTTAAGAAATTCCTTAAAATAATTCATTTTTTCTTAGAAATAAAGATTTTTAAGTATAGCATTTAGATAGTTGTGCACTTATTCAATCATACTATGTTATGGTAAATTTATGTTAAAAGAAGCGAGCACCCACAAGCTTAAAATTCTGGATCTGCCACTATTCTGGAAAACCCTCTACTTGGATGCGCTACTCCTCTTCCAAAATTATCATTTCATCTGCCTCACATCCTCCTTTATTATCGCCTCATCTACCCTGCGGACCTTCTCCGCCATTATCAACTCAACCTGCGGGAACTATAGCCCTGGCCTGCGGTTCTACTGTTTACCTGTCGGGGGATAATGACATTCCCTCGTAAAGTGACCCACCTCACCATAAATGAGGCATGCTCGATCAAGCGAAGACCTGATTGATAAGGAATATGAGTTTTTTGGCCACCCTGAGCCATAGACTGTTCAAAATATCCAGACGTAGAAGCGGGAAAAGTTTAGTGAATCGGACGGGCTGAATACGCCCGTTGACCAGAACCCTTGGACTACGAACCAGTGTAGTTATCGACATTCTTGGCCTCTTAGCCAATGCCTTAGAGTGTCCCACTTGTTGAACTCCTTCAATTTTCTTGGCATAGTCTATTACCACATTGAACCTCCTCCCAGCTAAAGTCATGTGCACCAATAACACATGCAAGTTAGTGTTCAATCCTTTCACATAGAGACAGATCCTCTCCTCCTAATTGCTTGCCAACTGAGTGGCATAACAGGATAAATCATGGAATTCGGTCTCATAGGCTGCAACTGACATACTACCATGCTCAAGGGTTAAAATTGCATCCTTTTTTTGATCTTTTAGAGTACGAGGCGTATACTTATCTAGAGACAATGCATGAAACTAAGTCCAAGTCAACAAAGGCAGAACCGATGAACGACACTCCACATAAAATCTCCACCATTATTTGGCCTCACAGAAAGCTTACAAACCCTATCCCATAATGATGAACACTACCCAATTTGTTCAGCCTATCATAACAATTCAGAATGAACTCATGCGTATCCTCGCTTTCTGAGCTATTGAACACTAGTGGCTTTTGTTTCAAGAACTTGATCAAAAGCTCATACTCAGTATCAGTCATAACGGGACCAAATACTATATGAAAGAAGAATTTTTCTATCTGAAGCTTCATACATTCTGGGAGCGTAGTAGCGACACATTGAGTACTTGAGAGTTGAGGCCTTAGTATTTGGTGCAACATAAGTGACTCCAGTACCTGCCAAACCACTCAGGAAGGCTAACACATGTTCAATAGCCTAAGAATTCATAGGGGGAAGACATGTACTCCCAAAATATGCCTCCACTTTCGATTTAGAGTCCTCCTTAATCTACAATTCAACCTCTTCCTCAACATGATCCTGGGGTGGGGGAGGGATTGATGTTCTTGGCCCAACTGCTCCCAATTGCACCCCTAGAGGGTGTGGTGCTCTCTCTGCCTCTGTCCCTCCCTATTATTTTTCCTATGCCTCTGCCTCTCCCTCTACCTCAGCCTCAAACTACTGATTCTGTTGTCAGAACTGAAACTTTTACCCTGTTGCGTCTAGTATCTATCATCTGCAAACAAAAAGAATGAATAAAGTTAGGCACCAATTTGGATCGCGAGATACTAATTATAATAATTATAACACAAAGAAGAAAGAAATGATAAGATTTTCCTAAAGTCATGTAGCCTCCTGAAGAAAAGTAGAGACATCTTCATACTGTTTCACAAGACTCTACTAAACCTGCTTTGGTACGACGAGATCAATGAATCTATGGCTTTGATACCAACTCAGTCACGATTCAAACCGCCATGAGTACCACTCACACTAATCCTCCGGTGGGAGAACCAATTACTAACCCAAACTTCACCCATCAAACTATTTTAAGAAACAAGTGATTATATTAAATATTAAGGAATTAGTTTTAAATAATTAAAAGATCGAGTTCCCATCAACTTGTCCAGTCAATAAACAATTGTGGGTATAAACCCCCTTGAATCTGAAAGTTATTGTACCAAAACATTTTACAAGTCTAGAATAGGGATGTGACCCGAAAATAAGAGAAGAAACATAAGTTTAGAATGTCTAAGTTCGAAAAAAATGGACTAATAAAAAAGAGGAATCCATAACATCTTAGAAGAAGTGGCTCACCCTTGGATTCAGATACTGGAGGTGTCCCAGCTGAGGTTGCGAAGAAGTCGCCTGAATATAACTTGTACTCAATAAAGAAAGAGCAAATGCAGTATCAGTACACAACCACAGTTCACTAGTAGGATCATCGGTTAGTTCCAGTATACGAAATATGAACAGGCAACCACAACTTAGTAAGCAGATAATAGACAATTACCAATATAAGTACAATATAGCTTGAACTCACAGTCATTACCCTCAATTGATATGCATAACAATATCAATCATCATAACACAAGTGAATCATATTATCTCATGGAACCTACACATATAATCTATTATTGTACCGGTGTGGTACCCATTTCCAAGTTAGTGTACCGACATAGTACCCATTCTTAATGTACCGATATGATACCCGTTCCAGATGTGAGTATACCAGTGTGGTACATGTTTTATATGTTAGTGTACTGGTGTGGTGTTCGATCCCAATCATCACACACAACACAATCACTACCACAATGAAACACAATCACATATGTATATTTATGCTTCTGGCCCGCGGACCCGACCTATAGTCCGTAGATGGGCTCTCGTGGGTCAGTCTATGCCAGGTTTTCAGATGGTTCAGTTCTTTCAAACTTTTTTTCCCCAACAAATACCAACAAATTAGGCCTACACATGTATTTCAACAAGAAATATGGTAGTTAATCATCCTAATGGTTCTAATTTTACAGAATTTCACAATTTATCACACCGATACCCATGAACCCTAAGTCAAAACTTCCAATTCGACCTTTTAACTTGAATTATTCAGTTTTAATGTATACCGTCATACCAAGGGTATTTCTATCATATAATTTGACATTTAAACAAGACATTTACAACCCAAGGTCAAGTACCAACTTCGTGACTTCATTATACAAATGATGAACAATGAATTCAAAGTAAGGGTGAAGTCGTTTACCTTTCAAGTAATCGAAGTGGGTGAGTGTGATGCAATAAACTTCTAGACCCTCTTTGCAAGCCTTTGACACTGAACCCAAACTGTGAAATTGTTGGGGAATGAGATGGGTGATTTGGGAGAGAAAGGGATAATTTTGGATTTTGGGGGAAGTGAATTGGGAATGATATTGTAGTTATAAGAGTGATTAGGGGGACTTAGAAGGTTGAAAAATGGTTAGGGGGGATTTAGATGGACGTGGGAAGTGTTTTGAATTTGAATGATTTTATTTAAAGAGGGTACGGGTTGGGTCGGCAGAACCCTAGTTTTGGACCCACGAGACCCCGTCTACGGTCCGTGGGTCGACCTATGGACCGTAGGTCAGGTTCGTAGGTCACTCTGAAACTTAGAACAATTAAGAAACTTACCTCGAGTCTACGGACGCCATTCACGATCTGTGGATGGACCCACGGGCCGTTGATGGGGTCCGTAGACCTCTGCACAACCTTTTTTCTACAGATTCAACTTTTCATCCCTGCACACGTAGCAACCATTAGGACTTTTTTTTTACATTTTCTGGAAACTTTTTAGACACGGACCTTATGTTATATCTAGCCAACACTAATACAAAAATAAAACACCTATCCAAAGAGTTGCAGAAATTAGAATAAAAGAAGAAAACTCTTAAATCGAAGAGAAAAACCTATAGTTGGCTAGAATGTACATATTGGGTTGCCTCCCATGCAACGCTTGATTTAACGGCGCGGCACGACGCAGTCCCCTTGATTACTCAGACTTCATTAAGCTAATAGGCCTCAATCACTTCTTGCACACTCTCCAATTTCCCCATGTAGGATTTGATCATTTGCCCGTTCACTTTAAACCTTGTTCCCTCCTTGTTCTCGAGCTCGACCGCTCCATGTGGAAACACTTGAGTGACTTTGAATGGCCCGGTCCACTAGGACTTGAGCTTTTCAGGAAACAAGCGCAACCTTGAGTAGAATAGAAGCACCAGATCACCCACAACAAATTCATGTTTTTCAATCTTTCGATCATGATACTTCTTCATCTTCTCCTTATACAAAGCTGAACTTTCATAAGCTTTTAGGCGAAACTCATTAAGATCATTCATGTCATTCACTCTTTGACTCGATGCGGCACCCCAATCCAAATTTAACTTCTTTGGCGCCCACATAGTCTTATGTTCTAGCTCTATTGGCAAATGGCATGACTTCCCATATACAAGTTGGTAGGGGGACATACCTATGGGGGTCTTGAATGTTGTGCGATAGGCCCATAGAGCATCATCAAGCCTCATTGACCAATCAGTTCTATTGGAATTCACAGTCTTTGCAAGGATTTGATTTATCTCTCTGTTTGACACTTCAACTTGCCCCACTAGACTACGGATGGTAAGGAGTGGCTACATTGTGACGGACTCCATATTTCTCTAGCAACGCCTTGAACAACTTATTGCAAAAGTGGGAACCTCCATCGCTGATAATCGCCCTAGGTGTACCAAATCTTGAGAAGATACTCTTTTTCAAGAATGCGGTGACACTTTTCCCTTTATTGTTTGAAAGCGCAATTGTTTCCACCCATTTCGACACATAATCAACCGCAACAAGAATATACTTCATCCCATGTGAACTCACAAATGGACCCATAAAGTCAAGGCCCCATACATCAAACAACTCAATCACCAATATTGGATTCATAGGTAGCTCTTGCCTCTTTGAAATTCCTCCTTTTTCCTATGGTAAAAATCACAAGACTTGGCGAAATCATGAGCATCTTGGTGGATTGTATGCCAGTAATACCCACACTGCAAGATTTTATGAGTAGTTTGAATACCACTATGATACCCACTGATAGGCGATGAATGACACACCTCTAGTATACTCATCATCTCAACCTCGGGCACACAACGTCGAATAATCCCATCAGCACAAATACGGAACAAGTAAGGCTCATCCCAAAAGAACTTCTTCACATCATGCATAAAAAATTTCCTTTGGTGAAATGACAAATCTGATGGAACCAGATCAGTTGCCAAGTAGTTAGCAAAGTCTGTGAACCAAGGAATAAGATCAACAGATGCGGCCAATACCTGTTCGTCTGGAAAGGCATCATTAATTCCATCCCCATCTTCAAGCTTGAGCATAGCTTCCTCCTCTAATCTGGAAAAATGATCGGCAACTTGATTTTCTGTTCCTTTTCTATCTTTCACCTTAAAATCGAACTCTTGCAGCAATAATACCCATCTAATCAACCTCGGTTTTTCATCCTTTTTAGCCATCACATACTTCAATGCAGAATGGTCAGTATGCACTATGACCTTAGTACCAAGCAAGTAGGATCGAAATTTCTCGAATGCAAAAACCACAGCAAGGAGCTATTGCTCAGTCACTGTAGAGTTCTTTTGAGCCACATTCAGAGCTTTTCTAGCATAATAAATCGGATGAAGAATCTTCTCTCTCCTCTGTCCTAATACCACACCAAGCGTCACTCCATTCGCATCACATATCACTTCAAATGGTTGCCCCTAATCCGGTGAAATAATGATAGGTGCGGAAACTAGCTTTGCTTTCAACTCTCCAAAATGCTCTCAGACAAACATCATCAAAAATCAAAATTACACCCCTTTTCAAGAAATTTGCACAATGGGTGTGCAATTTTGGAGAAATCCTTGATAAACCTCCTATAAAAACCTGCATGCCCAAGAAAACTTCTAACACCTTTAACCGAGATAAGTGGTGGAAACTTTTCTATTACTCGACTTTAGCTCTATCAACCTCAATACCCTTATTAGAAATCCGATGACCCAGTATGATCCCCTATTTCACCATGAAGTGGCATTTTTTTCCAATTGAGCACAAGATTGAACTCTTCACACCGTTTCAGTACCTCGGCCAAATGCATCAGGCAACCATCGAACGAGTCACCTACCATAGAGAAATCATCCATAAATACCTCAATAGTGTCCTCTACCATATTTGAAAATATCGACATCATGCAATGCTGGAAAGTTGCTGGAGCATTACACAACCCAAATGGCATTCGTTTGAAGGCGAAAGTCCCATAAGGGCAAGTGAAGGTGGTCTTCTCTTGGTCTTCCGGAGCAATGGAGATCTTCTTGTAGCCCGAATAACCATCAAGAAAGCAATACCAACCCTTACCAACAAGACGGTCCAACATCTGATCCATGAACGGCATATGGAAGTGATCATTTTCTGTCCAAACATTCAATTTCTGGTAGTCCATGCATACTCTCCATCCAGTCACTGGCCACATCGAAACAAGCTCATTTTTCGCATAAGGAACCACAGTAATCCCACCTTTCTTGGGTACACACTAAACATAACAGACCCAACTACTATCTGCGATGGGGTATTTGACTCCAGCATCCAACCACTTGATGATTTCATTTTTCACTACCTCTTGCATATGTGGATTTAGTCTCCTTTGGTGTTCGATACTAGGCTTGTGGTCCGGCATGAGTTGGATTTTATGAGAACAAATGCCAGGAGGAATCCCAATGATGTTTGCAATAGTCCATTTGATAGCCCGCTTGAACCTTTTCAACATAGAAACCAATGCCTCAACTTGTACCGCACTCAAATCGGCCGCAATGATGACCGGTAAAGTACCATCTCTCCCCAAGAATACATACCTCAAATGTGCTGGTAGAGCCTTAAGCTCTAATTTTGGAGCTTCTTCCACAGACGATTTTGCGGATGGAGAGTCGCGACTCTTCATATCTAACTCCAATTTCTTTGGTTTGGAACGGAATTCAAACCTATCAAGTGTGACAACTAATTCATCATAGTCTTCAATACCATCACCCTCAAAATTCATCATTATCGCTGCCAGTGCATCAACACCCAACCTCTCTTCAATAGACACATCAGAACCTCGCTCCACAATATGATTCACCACTGATACTGACTTGAGATCGCTTTCCTGCTTCATAGACCTGCAGATATTGAAAGTTACCTTTTCATTTTTTAATCAAAACTTCATCTTCCCTCTCTTCATATCGACCAAGGCGCGCCCAGTAGCAAGGAATGGTCTCCCTAGGATAATGGGAACCTCAAAATCAAGTATCACAAAGTCCACCGAAAAAATGAACAACTCCACTTTCACGAGGACATCTTGGAGAACACCAATGGGCTTCTTCATAGTTCTATTGACCATGGGTAGTCGCATCGCAGTTGGTTTTGGAGCCCCTAAACCCAACTTCTTGTAGATAGATAATGGCATCAGATTAATGCTAACACCTAAATCACACAACGCCTTCACAAATGGCAATAACTCAATGGTACAGGGAATAGTGAAAGCACCAAGATCCTCTTTCTTCTATACAAGTGACCTAGTAGCAATGACACTGCAATGTTGCAACCTCTTATCATTCTCAAAGCTAACGTCCTTCTTTTTGGTCACCAAATCCTTCATAAACTTTGCATACCTAGGCATTTTCTCCAAAGCCTCTATCAACGGAACATTGATGGAAAGCAATTTCAACATAGTAATGAACCTGTGGTATTTTCCTTCTTTAGTCTTCTTTACCAACCTCTATGGGAATGGAGGTGGCAGTCTAGGCATGGGAACAACTTTTTGGGTTATCTCCGCTTCTTTCTTTGTAGCATTCTTGGACTCTCCTGTAACCACAATCTTATCTTCATATCTTTCTACCACATTTTCAACCTCAGACGACATAAGGGGATCAATGGTTTGTTTACCTCCTCGAGTTGTGATTGCCATACAATGCCCATCATTCTTCAGATTCTGAATGGTGTTGCTAGGAAGTGTGTTAGGCTGATGTGGGTTCATAGTAGTTTACAACTGATTAAACTGTTGCTCAAGTTGTTTTATCGACACTACATGGGCATCAATTTTTTGACCGATTCCAAACAAGTCATTCCGCATATCTTTCACATTCTCATCAGTCGTATCAAACCTCTTCATTATCTTCTGCATCATATCCTCAATCCATGACATACTACCCCTATCTTCTCTATTGCCAGATTCCCAATTTGCAGGTGGAACATAAGGCCCAACTCTGTCGTTTATGTTGCCATAGTTGTTCCGGTTGTAGTTGTTGTCGTGATTGTAGTTCTCATCCCGGACATAGTTACCATCTCGATTGTAGTTACCATAGTTTCGACCTTGGTTTCCTTGACCTTGGCGCCAATTATTCGAGTTGGAACCTTGGGCGTTGGCTAGGAAACCCCCCGTCTGATCATTCACCAAATAAGCTTCCTCCTCATAGTAGCATTCCTCAACTGGTGGTGGTGGAGTTTTAGTTAGGTAATTAACCACATTCACCTTCTCTACACCTCCACTCACATGCTTCAATAACAACCCAAGTTTTGTCCTCATCTGAGCCATCTCCTCACGAATGTCATCACTAGATTGATCTGGTGCAGCTTGAACAATGAAGTGTTTCTTCCAGTATTGGCTTTTCTAGTGCTCCATGCCTTATTATTCCGAGAAATCTTCTCCAATTTCTCAGCGATCTCCTCAAAAGTGCACTCACCATAGGATCCTCCAGTGATAGTATCTAGCACAACCTTTCCGTTGTCATCCTTCCCTTTGTAGAAATACTTTTTCAATGACTCGTCATCTATGCGGTGATTCGGAACACTTCTGATGAATGCAGTGAATATATCCCAAGAACTACTCACAGACTCTCCAGGTAGTGCAACGAAATTATTCAACTTGTCCTTATGGTTAAGCTTCTTAGACACTGGGAAGTACTTTGCCATGAATACTCAATGCAATTGGTCCCATGTATGGATTGAACTATATGGAAGCTCAGCAAACCACACCGCAGCATCACCGGTCAATGATAGAGGTAAGAATCTCAACCCTATGACATCCATATCCAACTCCGGTCTCCCCACACAACTCTTACAGAGACTTCTCAATTTAGCCATGTGACCAAGCGGATCTTTTGAAGCTAGCCCAGAAAACAACCCTCTCGCTGTAAGCATCTGCATAAGACTGCTAGTCACCACAAATGTATGCCCTGGAGGTAGAGGAGGAAGAACAATGGGCCCTTCTGATTCAACTATATTGAAGTCAACCCTGTAGTTATCACGCAACCTTGGCTCTAGCGGATTCTGCACCCTCAATGCATCTCCGATAAGATTTCCACCATGAACTTGAGCTTGCACATTAACAACCCCAGGAGCCTGCAATTGTCCTCCATCACCAAGATTCTCTCTGATTGGATTGATTTGGTCCCCTTGATTATTCATTTTTCTCAAAGTTTTGCTCAACTCTGGATCGTATGGGGTCAATGGTTCACCTCAACTCCGTGTATTTGGCATACACTAGAGTAGAAACCTATAGAAAACATAAACAAAAGAAAACGTAAAATTAGGAAATAATTGACTAAAAGTTCAATAATGTAGTTAAACTTAAATCCAAAAGTCTTATTCCCCGGCAACGGCACCAAAATTTGATACGCTCAAATTACACCTTCCTAAAGAAGTATAAGCGATTGTTGTCAAATAAAGAACCCAACTTGTAGGTTGGGGTCGATTCCACGAGGAATATAGTTCATACTTAAACTTAACTCACTATTATATCCGTTTAGTCAAACTCTTTCCGAAAACAAGTAATTAAATGGGGGGTTTGTGTAAGCAAATAACTGATTGTTGTTTAAGATTCAAACTTTGTTGTTATCAATGAGACAGATAAACTAGGGTGTATGTGTTCCCCATAAGCTTTTAACGCTGTAATTCTAACAATAGTAATCATTTCCTAGTGTTTTACATGCAAAGTTGGTAAGATAGGTATCCCTAAGTGATTGGTCCTCCAAATAGGGAATTTCACCCCGCACCTTGGTCCGGCTACGTATGTATACTTTACTACCCTTACCTTTACCTCAGATTAGACATCACATCAATGTATGCCTTAGATTCACCCTCGCACCAATTGACATTAGACTATTAGATAGTATCACACTAAATCGTTGTTGTTAATTCTTTTCTCATTAACTACCTCCTTGGTTTGGCAAGTAGCAACGAGGCAAGTTCTAACGTTGCGCACCGTTAAAAAGACTTCTAAGCGAAAGAATTAACAATACATGCATGAACACTATTCAAGAATTACTTAGTTATTATTCATACTTTGTTAATTGATCATGGTTCCCACAACCCTAGTTGTGGATTCAGCTACTCATGCTTGAAAGAACACAATTCATGTTTTGATATAGAGAATTCATGCACTTACGTTTAGAGTAGAAGAAACCTGAAATCTCGAATTGAATTTCAAATCCAAAATCGTATAAACCGAAATCTGAAAAACAAATTGCTAAAGTTGCAAGTTAATTCCCAAAGCAATTATCAAGAACTAAAAGTAAACAATAATGTCTAACCCCTAAAAACAAGGTTTACATACCCTATTTATAGAAAAACATGTGCTAAACGAAAAGAAAACGAAATAAGGAAATAAACTTTCTGGGACGCGGCTTCGATCAACAACTTTGACCTACGGACCGTGGGTCGACCTTTGGTCCATAGGTCCCCTCCGTTGGTCAACACTTAGAACTTTTTCATAAGGTATTGGAACTTCAACTCCCAATTCTTCAACGACGGATGTGAAAGACGACCTGTAGGTCAACCTACGGTCCGTTAGTCGCTTTATGGTTCCACACTTGGTCAGACTACCCTGATGCTCCATCTACGCCACCCATCGACGGACCGTCAAAGGACCTACGGTCCGTAGGTCACTTCCGTGGGTGGCTCCTTCTGCAGATTTTCAGCTCTCATCTCACTCAACCGCGTCAAAGCCTATTTCCTACAAACATAACACACAAAACATTATTTTCAACATAAAATGGCCCTAGACACACACAACTCTTAAGTGAAATGTATCAAAAATATCGTAAACTCATGGTATATCAATATTCATGTAACATATTCATTGTATACGATTGACAACGTCTTTCATTTTACATTATATATTTCTAATTTCTCTAATCATATATCATGCATGCATTGCTAACGACACAATTAAAAAGCACATGTAGCAGAAATAAAAAACATGAATCATCACGTACCTCAAAACAAGCTTGAATTCTCTAAAGAACTTGAGCTTTCCCATTGTTATGAATTTTGGCTTGTTCTTGGTCTAAAACAATAATAAAATACAATAACAATAAACGATGACCTAATTAAACCTGTATTATAATCAAATCCTAAACCTCATGCCATCTCCATGATTGGTCTACCCAACAAGGTCCCTTCCACTATTAATTCAAGTTAAAACCCTTCTTCAAGAGTAACACTTTAGATTATAAGGCTTAAGAATCAAAATATAAGCTACGTAAGTTATTAGTCTACCATTTTAACACCCCGCTATTTGAAAGAGCTAGAATTAGAAAGAACCATTTTTGGAAATAATGAAAAATCTGAAATTTAACAAGTTATGTTAAGTATGAGTTTTGGGTCAACTTCAAACAACCATAACTCTCAGTACAGGATGAGTTAGGCGTGTCATAAGATATCAAATGAAAACTCTTTGAATTATCTTTCCAACGCCACTGAGTTTGCTAATTTTCGAGCTAGTATGAGAGAGATATGCTCGTTTGAAATCGGGTTGTCTAGATAAGGAAAATCATCTGAATTAGTGATGGGTATTTTGGTATTTTCCTTACCCAATCAGATTAATTCGATTTTTGGTATTATTTTGGGGTCAAATCTGATTGGGATCAGTTTTCAAAATTCCATATATGCTTAGGGATTTGAGGAGAGTTCAAGGAAAAGGAGAAAGGAGAAAGGAGAAAAGTCAAGCGTTCATCAAGTTTTCTTGTGAATCGAGGATCGTTTCGCCAAGGGTTCGATCCCTAAAAGGTATGTGAGTTCTCATAGTGTTGGGTTCGTTCACCCACATGCCAATCATTTTAATATTCAGTACAATTTCATTCTTGAAATAAAAAAAATTGAGTTCTTAATAAGTGTTCTTGAAGTTCATTCGTAAATCTTGATTTATGGGGTTGTTGATGAGTTCTTGAGATAAGATTCAGTGTTTTGAGTGTAGTTTTGAGTGGATTATCGTATACTAATGTTGGGTATTCGAAACTAAGTGATTGTGGAAGAAAACCAATCAATTAAAAGTGTTTTAGGATCAGAAAATGAGATAAAAAATTCGTCGGAATAATTCTGGGGTAGGGGTGGCGCGACGCGCCCCAGATGCGCCAGAAAGTATTCTCTGAAGTTTAGGGGTTGGCACCCCGCGCCAGCAATGCGCCAGGGTCGCCTGCCCCACCCTTTTTCTGTTGTTTGCTCCGTTTAAGTTCTTCTAAAGTATACTTTTACTCCCTACTGATTCTAATCACTCTAAACTACTTCTAAACATCTAGAAATCATTCATAACATGAATCATAACCTTGAATTCATAATTCAAATTCAAGGTAGAGCTAAGAGTCAAGTCTTGAGAGTTTTTTCGAGTCATTTTAATAAGTCTTTTACAATCGTTTTAAACGTGTTTTACGACTTGAGCATTTGAGTTAGAGAAAGAGTAAAGTTGAGTTCATTTTCTTCAAAATTATATATGGGAACTAAGTATTCCCAAGAGCAAATGTTTTCACATTTAAGATGAGAGGAAACATCGATTTCTAAAAGAGCTTTTGTGATAGTTTTTTAGTACCATCTCTTTTAAGAGTAAGATTTTTTAGTAATAATCTCAAACCACAAAAAAGTTATGTTTTTAAAACATATGAGCTAGTTACATTTTGGGAGTAGTATTGAGCACCGATATGGGCACGAGTTCATATTACTCAAAGTTCTCATAAACCATAAACCATGTAGCCAACGTGGGTAGAAAGGGTCATACTTTTTAGATGATTCCTTAATGCTTTTTAGCATAGACTAGTGGATCCACTTAGTAGTAGGTTCTATACCCCGACAAAGTATAGGACGGCTTTGGTAGTGTGGGTTAGACGGTGTATCATCACATAACTCATAGTAATGGTTGTCGGTTAGAGAAACTCCCACAGAGATATTTTGTATTCTCATATACACAGAGATATTTTTATGTTTTATATAGGGAAAAATATTTGAAATATATCTGAACTTTGACCGAAATTGTTGTTACGATAACAAACTTTGGAAATGACCTTTTACCCCATGCACTATTTAATAGTGTATTTTAAAGGTATATATGTGCCCACGTGGACACATTACTATTTATAATTATGCAATATTTATGATGTCCACGTGGGCACATATATACCTTTAAAATACACTATTAAATAGTGCATGGGGTAAAAGGTCATTTCCAAAGTTTGTTATCGTAACAACAATTTCGGTCAAAGTTCAGATATATTTCAAATATTTTTCCCTATATAAAACATATTTCCTTTGTTTAAATTTATTTTTCCGATTTGACTTGAAATAAAGTTTTAAAAAATTTAAAAGTGATTTAAATTTTATGATCTTAAATTAAAAATATATTTCAATTAAAATATTGTATTATTTTTTTAAAAAATGTCATGTCAAAAGTATAACTTAAAATTACACCATTTTTAAAAAAAGATAATGTAATTTGAAAAGAGTAAAAACACGAAGCAAGAAAAAGCAAAAGAGTGAAAATATATATTAAAAGAAATGAATAGAGCCATAGCTTAAATTTCTTTGTTACTTTTATGTAGCTTCACGAGAGTAAAGAGATATAAAAAAAATTTGACCAATCTATGTACATATACGAGTTTATATTATAGATTCTTCTACTTAACTCTTTATTAATTGAACTCTTAAATTCAATAAAACACAATATATCAAGCCTCCTCTGATCATTGACTAGACTTATATGACGTTAAGAAGGTTGAGTTGGCGAGAGTACATGATTACACACTTGTTGAGGCAAAGTAAATATTATATTTAAATTTAAAAAAAAATTAAAATCATAAAATAATAAATGGAAAATAAAATAAAAAATAAGAATTTTCTTCTTCAGATGACGTGACAGAATGAGTAAAGTAATACAAAAAGAGATGAATTGTGATGTAACTTAAATTTGCTTTTTACTTTTTTAAAAAAGAAATAATTGAGGATAGGTGAAGGGGGAAATGGTGAGGGATTAAATTTGTTTTTTACTACCTCTCAAGTGATGTGATTTAAAGTGTATAATAGTATTCCTTCCGTCTCATAATAACTTACACTTTTTATTTTATATTAGATTTAAGAAATTATAAATAATATGATCAATTTGATTAATTTACCTTTTATTCATATTGATAGATATCAAGATAATTTATGATAAAATATGACATACATACTTCGTTTCTTATTTATATGTCACATTTTTATTTTGCGCTTGCATTAAGAAATAATTTAACTTTACCATTCTACTCTTATTTAATGTTTTCTTAAATCAACTTTATAATAATGATGAATATGTTATATTTCAAAAATTAAAATGCATTTGGATGACTATTTAAATTTTTGAGTTTATTTTTGGTAGAATAGTGAATAAAGAAAGTAGTTAATCAATGTATGAAGTACTCTCCCAATGAATATTAATTACTTGTAGATTTCCTAGGTTGGTCAAAGTATATATTTTCAAGACTAATTAACAACTCTATCAAGGGTATAATAGAAAAAATATGATAATTTATGCATTGATTTTATAAAATGACAAGTATTGTGGTCTAACTATTTATAGAAAGGAATGACATATACTGTCACACCCCTTTTCGCGCAAGGCTGGAAGGGTTTTTCCAATTTAAGTGACGTTATTGATTTAGGGATTATTTTTAATTTTCAGAGTCGCCACTTGGAATTGAGTTATGGTGTTCCAAGTCACCTTTTCGAATCCCTAATCAATAGGAAATGACTCTTTTAGTTTTGGTCTCCGAACTAGAAATTCGGGTAAGGAATTCTGTTGACCGAGGGGAAGGTATTAGGCATCCCTCGAGTTCCGTGGTTCTAGCACGGTCGCTTTTATTGACTT
>NW_006238986.1:27612-60706 GCF_000226075.1 Solanum tuberosum | reverse complement strand
TTTTTTTTTGTCTATATTGTAATTTAATTTTTGTATTTGAAGAAAAAAAATTGGTCATCTATAATAAGTTTTACAAGAATATTAGTGAAACATAAATAAATTTGTCTATCAAAATAATAAATCTAAATTAGTCATTGAAACAAAAAAAAGTTGTTAAAAAAAAAATATGTTTGAGGAGGATTAAATATACTCATATGTGATTATATTTTATTCTTTTAAATAAGAAAAAGTTAACCTAAAATTATTATTTTTCATTTCCGTTAGAGGAAAAGGGTATATGTGAGCCATTTGTATATAAGTAGGGGTATATATGAGCCACTTTCATAACGAGGGGTATATCAGCTCTAAATGATAAAGTTGAGGGGTATATCAGACCCTTTTCCCTAACTGAATTCTCGATCTTGTCATTTAGAGACATAACTGTCTTCCCCTCTCGAGTGCATCACCTAATATTCTCAGTTTACAAATATTAGTTTAAATTTAATAAATTTGACCATTTAAAATAATTTGTCCAAGGTGCATAACTGCGTCCTTAGATTTCTTTTAAGTGTTTCAAAAAAAGATGCGTAACCACATTCTTAATTGAAACTTATTATTATTATTATTATTATTATTATTATGCTCATCTTTAAATATCTCAAAAAAAGCTGTGGAATCACATTCTTTATTGAAATTCACTTTACCATGTGTCTTAACTCGTTTGTAGTTCGACATATCTTAAAGTTTGACTAAACAAAAATTAACAAAGCTATACGATCTTTAATAAAATAAAAAAATAAATTAAAGTTTTAAAACAAATATATCATTTATCATGTTTAATCCAATTCTTCTTTATTGTTTATATTTATTGAACAAGTGATGATAAAAATAATAAACAAACACACCTATCATGTTAAAGATACCATATACGTATTAAGGAAAATGAATAAAGTTGACAAACAACTTGCATTATAATATGAAGACAATATTTAGATGTATTATTCGTTATAACACTGAAGCAGGTTTATTCTCACGATATTAATAACCTAGAAGCCTCAACTCTATGCTCAAATACATAAGTGTTCGAATACACTAAATATACAACTCATGATAAGATCCTCACATAAATAAATAACTTTAATTCAATAATAACTTTCTTCATGCTTGGATTCACAATTTTTTTTTTAAATAAGTAAAAAAAACAGAACATGAATTTGTGCGGTAAAATAGGAGCAAGAACGGTATCACCGAATAATAGACATAAAGATTAAAATACGATATTATATAAAATTTATTCTAAATTTAACAATACACATGTTTACCATATTTCAATATTATAATGAAAAAGTTGAACAAACATAAATTTTGAGCCAATTCATAACATTGGAATTAAGTACTATATAATCATGAAAATCAAATTAAAAATAAATGTTAAATAGTACCTCTTGCGAAACTCTTACCTTCAGTCATTAACTAAACAGAGTGTTATTAATTTACAAATTTTTAATATAATTATTAATTTTCAGTGAAGCATAACAAAATATAAACAAATAAAGTAAGAGCAACAATAGTGTTTCCAAGCATTAACAAAACAGAGCGTAATTAATTTATATATTTTTTTTTTATGAAAGCATAATAAAACAACAAATACATTAAGAGTACACTTTAACTAATAATTAGTGACTATATCTCATTTAACAAATATTTTCGCTTAAACAATGAGGCGATTTTTATTATTTGCAAGTTATTACCCCTAAATCTAATGTCATAAATTAATGAACTCATAAAAGGGCCCTTTTTAAGAAAAATAAATCTAACCTTTATATTCACAATAAACTTGAAACTAGCCTTAGATCTATGACTCTAAGAATACCAAGAATCTAAGAGACTTTAGATGATAAAGATTAAATAGTATAAAAATGCATTTTTTGGTTAACAAACAATGATTTACTTAGTCCATTCTTAAATTATGCTATCAACGAATAACTCAAAAATATGTGAATTGATCAAATTAATTAACAACAATCCACGAGTCACGTTTCCGCTTGATAAAATAGAGTGAATAAAGAAATATATTAATTCCTGGGTGAGCGAGAAGCAATTATACGTTATATCATATTTTAATCCAAATTCAACAGTGCAAATATTTACATGTATTTCAATATTATAATGGCAAAGCTAAACACACATGAAATTTGAATAAATTCATGACACCGAAATTAAGTACTATATAATCATGAAAATCAAATTATAAAATAAATGTTAAATAGTACCTCTTGCGAAAATCAAACTCACGAAAAGAAAGCGATCCTAATAGGAAACCACGAACTTGAAACCACAAAATAAACCTCCGACTCAACCTTTATTTGTGAGTGAAAAATAAAAAGTGGGGGTGATTTTTCTTTTTTCTTTTCCGTGAGATCTCTTTTTTTTTGTGTATTGGATTTTTTGGTGAATGTTGTATGTGTTGGTTGTCAATATAAAATAGGAGTGTTGTATGATATGAATATATTTTTTTCCAGATCTGTGCGTTTTTCTGTATGTATGTGTGCTGATTATTCTTTTTTTTTTTTTTTTTTCTGTCAGTGTCCATGTCCTCCTTCTTTTTTTCTTTTGTTTCATTATATTTTTTCGTTGTTCTTTTTTTTTTAATATTTTTCTTTTTGACATTCTGTACATTTTGTTTTAATTTCTTTTTTATCTATTTTAATTCAATTCGTTTTCTTCTCCTCATCCTAACAAGTTTAGTATTATTATTTTTGTTAGAACCCTAAATATCAAGACAACACACATTATAGCATAAAACATGACTTAATACTTTTCTAAATACGATCAACCAAAGAATTCATTCAAATTAGTAAGACACAAACATAAAAACTTTTATAATTAATTAAGGAAAAAGAGCGAGGAATGGACTCTTAAGCATGTAAGAAATACTCACATGTCATATAGCATGTTCGAATATATTTCAGTACACAATATTAATAATATTAACAGATTAAACACATACGAAATCTGAACAACTTCAATATATTGAAATTAATTCTTGCACAATAATGACATAAAATTATGCAAAAAATAAAATACAAATAAATGTTACCTCTTGTGAAAATTAGTTAACGAGAAGAAAGGACAAATAATCAAGAGCCACGAACTTGAAACCGCGAAAAACAAATTTCCAGATCTTCAATCACAATGTGAGAAAGTACAATGTATGTATTGCTTTTTAATTAATGCCTATATCTTTGTGTGTGCTTTTTTTTTCTTTGTGTGTACGTCTGTCCTCTCTTCTTTGTAGTATGTGGGTGTATGTATAGGTGTTAGGATAGGTGTAGGTGTGGGGGTAGTGGGTTGTATTATGTGGAGTGTGGAATGTGGAGGAAAACGTGAGGGAGTGGGAGTGTGGGGAAGTTGAGAGAAATTGGGAGTATAACTTGTTGATTTTTTTAATTTTTTGGAAAATAAGTCAAAAGCTTTTCTTTTTCTTTTTTTATTTGGTTTTCCTTTTCCCTTTTTTGTTTTTTTACGTGTAGTATGTTTTGAATAGGAGTAGAAGTGGGGTAGGTTTGTTAGATTATTTAGGTTATTTTTATTTTTATTTTAGTTTTATTCTACTTTTAAAAGAATAATAATTAACTATAAATAGTAAATTATAATAGCGTACCAACTAATTATTTAAAATTAATAAAATCTAGGAAAAAGTCAAAGATCTATAAACAAAAATAATTAAATAATACTAGCTTATTTATAAAAACTTAAAAATAATATAGATTTTTGTAATCTTTCATTTCTTTTTAACAATTGAAAAATAAAACTTACCTTAAAAAGTGATTCTATTTTTGTTGTTTTCAAATCTTTTTAAAATAAACTTAATAAAAATAAGAGAAAAGTCAAAATATTTAATTTATATTTATAAAAATATTTCAGCTCTAAGAATGGTGTAAAATTTTAAGTTCGGTCAAAAATACGTGTCTACATATACAAAGGAATGAAGGGAGCACAAAAAAAAGGTACAAGTACTCCAAAGTGGGTGAGAGCAAGAGTATAAATGAGTAATTAAGTATTTAATGAACTCTTTGGAAAGATAAATTCTAGAAATTTTAACTGAATTAATAGATTTTATGAATTTTGATTTTGAAGATTCGATTCAAATAGTTCATGATACATCATGGATAAAGACTCAATTGATATAATACAACAAAAAAAAAAAATTAATCATTTTTGTTAAAGTATGAATTAAAAATTTAGTTAGTATTGGAATTAATTATTATGATTAATGTTTAGTTATTTTAAAGATTAGTTTGACAATAATTAATAAGATAAAAATGGAAAGTAATGTCTAATTTATGTTTTAATATTCTTTTTTCAAAGGGGTGAAATATCCCAATAATTCAATTATTTTAAAATAGAGAGAGTACTTATTATGATAGGACGGAAGTCGGGGTGACTGCACTGCGCTTTATATCTTCTTATCTTTCCCAACTTAATTTATGTCTGAATCTTCTTTTCTTAAAGGGTGTGAAATAGAGAGAGTAATAATTATCCGTTATACTATTTGGGATGTCTAATAATACTTGTCCACTTTATAAAATTAATGAATAATTTTACACTTAGTTTTTAATTTACTTTTATCATGAATTATAGTAATATCCTTTTCTATTTATAATTTCTTAAGAAATATGGAAAGTCAATAGTGGACAAGTATTATCGAACAGAAGGAGTAATATATATGACATTATTAAATTTATTTTGCAATATTATTGACCTCGACGAATTGTTGATATTCCTCTTCCAGACATCTTATAAGTCAGTTGAAGAGTAAATTCACCTGTTAATTTTACAATAATTCACAAAATTTAATTTTATGGTATAACTAAGGGCTTGTTTGGATTGGCTTTTGACTTATGACTTATAAGTCAAAAGCCATAAGTTAGGATTTCTAACTTATGACTTTTGACTTATTTTTATTATTTTGGCTTTAAAATAAGTGCTTATAAACGCTTCTTAATTTTACTCAAACACTTCAGAGCTGCTTAAAAATTATTTTGGCTTAAAAACACCTAAAATAAATCAATCCAAACGGGCACTAAGTATCTTAATTCTATTGCAATGTTGTTGATTAATCAAATATTTGTGTAAAATTGATATTTTAAGTAGTGGGGTATGAAATTATTATTTAAAAAAAAAAAAAAATCACTTTTGACTAAATATCAGTGTTATGCATTGAACTACATTTATGAATCAACAACTTCACATGATACTATGTTAATCTATTATTTGCCGTAGGCAGAGAATAATAATCATTAGTATAAGATTAGTAGTATTTTTCAAATTGATAATTGAAAGCATGTACTTCCTCGGTCTCATAATAGATTTTTCAAAAAATATTTTTCATATATTATTTGATCACTTACTAAATCATAAATTAATTAAATTATTCTTATTTTACCCCAATAGATACATTTAATACTCCCTCGGTCCATTTTTACTTGTCATTTTTGACAAATTAAGAAAAAATAATATTTTTTTTTTACCTATTATACCCTCAATTTATTTAGAGAGTTAATATTTTTTGAAAAATGTAGAACCTCTTAAATGAGTAAATTAATTTTGAAATTCTATCAATTAATAAGGGTAAAATGATAAATTCACTATGTCAATTATTATTTTCTTAATGAATGTGTCAAGTAAAAAATAGACAAGTAAATAGGAACAGAGGATGTATGACCTTTGAAAGTTTAAACAAATTTTTAAAATCTAAGAATTTCTTTTTTCAAGAGGCTAATTAATATGAACAAAGGGTAAAATAGTAAAATTGATCAATCAATTAATGATTTCTTAATTACCATATAAAATAGAAAGTATCCATCTAATATGAAACAGAGGAAGAAATTTTTGAATTGATGACTATTTTATTTTACTATCAAGAGTAAATGAGTGCTATAAAAGAGGTTCAAGGTTTGGACAAGGAGTTGAAAAAAAATCATGGGTTAAATATGTTTTATTATTAAAAAAGAAAGATTTTCATATAATATAACAGCTAAATATGTATATCTTTAAGTCAAAATTGTCCTAAAGAGAACAAAAATGATGTTGATAGGATCATATATAGGTAAATCCAAGATTTAAAGATTCGGAGCGTCGGTATTTTGAAGGATAAAACATAATTACTTATCTAAACTCGAACTTACAAAGTTTCCAAATAAAATCACAATTTCAATCGGCGTGCATAAATGAGTTTCAATCAGTGTTTTAAAAGGCGAGGCGTGAGGCGAGGTGTTTTACTTAGTATAGGGCTAGGCGTAAGCCTTGAGACGTGGGGAGTAAGACCTATGGATCTTTAAATTTTTAATTTACAATATAGTATAATAATATAATAACACAAAATTATAAAAATATGTCAATAGTTTGAAATAATTACAAACATGATTAAAGAAACTCATAGAAAATAAAACTTTTAACATGATTATACAAGTATAAATAGTCTAACATCTTAACTTTCTAATGATAAAATAATAATTATTTCACTAAAGATTTTAATACATAACTTGTGCAAGATCTATTAGGCAAGCTCCGAGTGTTGGGTGTGCTTAGGACGTATAATTGGACGCTTGAGATGTAAGTTTTATAGAACTAAGTCCCACACTTGAGTCTCAGGGCGTTTTGCTAGAACCCTGCTTCAGGGCGAGCCCCAACAGAGTTTTCTAAAACACTGATTTTAATTATGAAAGTGAAATTAAAAATGTCATCTTTTCTTAAATTATTATTATATATATAAAAGTATAAAATCTCAGGTGCATGTGCATCCTCATGGCACCATGAGGAAGCCTTTGGGTAGGATATCCCATAGGCTGAGCAACTTTGTTATCCTGACAAAAACTAAAAGTGACTTTAGTACGATATTTCTATAAGTTGAATGATCATGCAAGGAACATGCGCATATGTCAGTGGTGTAATCAAAAAAATTCACGAAGAGTGTTCAGAAATCGAATAGGTAAATAAAAATAATTTAATGAATGGATGTATTAAAATTTTGTAAATCAAACTACGTAACATTAATAATTAATTTTCTTAATTAAAAAATATACCAAAAAATTTAAAATCAACTACATAATATTTAGTTTTAGTATTCATGTTTATTTAATAGGATGTGAATGGACAAAGAAAAAAATGAAGAGAAAATTTAGTTTATAATGAAATCTCTTTTATGCTTTAAGATTTCATGAACCTCTGATGACTAACAACGAGATATGAAAAATAAAAAATAGAATTAAACAAGTTTTATTAAAAGAAATTTTATATGGAGTCTTTATCACTTTTAGTAGCTTTATAGAAAAAATAAATAAATAGGATTTTCTTATTAAATTTAAATTAACTAATTACTTTTGAATTTTATTTAAATTTTACTTAGAAAAGCATAAAAATCAAAAGTCAAATCAATTAAAAATTCAATTGGCTACTAAACTTTTTTTCTCTTAATTTTTTAAGTTGCAATTTTCTAATTTAAGATAATTTAATAGATAATTTTATTTTTGAATTATTTTAAAAATAAAAAATCTATTAATTATTAATTAGAAGTTAATAAGGAGCCTTTTTGAAAATGTAAAAAAGAATTTAGATTTGGGGAATCGAACCCAGGCATAATTGGTTGCAACCGCCAAAGCTATGGCTGAGCAACAGAAACCCACTAGGCTAAGAAACATTATTGTTTAAGAATGTCCAGAATGTCTTATTTAACCATCTAAAGTATTATTTTACTTATATATACGGTGTAATTTTCCGACGAAAGGTGTCCAATTCCTAGTGTAGCTCCGCCACTGGCATATGCAGGAGTGTCACCGGATTCACATGAAACTCTCTCGAAATCATACATAATAGTAGTGTTTTATCTTTTAAAAAATAAATGTGTGAGCTCACACTCAAAATATGATAATTGAGCAGAAAAATGATCAGTGGAGTAGCAAAAAAAACTGAGTAATGGAGAAAGAGCCCCGTTACTTCAGCAAACTCATAGCTAGGCAAAAGAGGTAACTGCCTCATAGATTGCAGCACATACACAAAGGTTTCCTTTCCTTCTAAGTAGGATAGAAATTATGGGTCTCTAACCAACTAGTAGGATATATACTAATTGAATAGTTCAATTTGTCTACAATTGTCTCTTTTGATTCTAGGGAAAAAGGATAAAAATACCCAAACTATTCAAAATAGGTCCTCTGTTATATTTTTAGATTAGAAATATCTTTGCTATTACACGTTTAGCCAAAAGTGCAACCACAAGGGCACTTTTAATCCAGATATGTAAGGAGGGACAAATTTGACCCACTTTGATTAATTCAGGATATTTTTAGCCCTTTTCCCTCGAATTATTAAAAGAGAGAACCATAGACAAATTGCCAGCAGCACGGTTTGAACAACTTGGCTAAAATGTACACTACAAAGAATTATATGAACCTGCAGACTTACAGATAAATTATACAAATCTTTGCTCGAATGAAGATGCAAAGTTGAGCATCCTCAAATTACACTATAAATATCCAAAACGGATTCTACCAACTGTATCAGAAAGAGATATTCCTAGCATATGATCAACCTTACACCACACTACAGTTTAAGAGAGTGCATTCTTAACTAACATTGTTAATCAATTTCGGGACAACGAACATAAAGATTAAATTATTGTCTCCACTTAGTTCATCAGCATATGATCAAATCCACCTGCCTGTAGACCAACACGGGCACCATTAACATTGTTAATCAATTGTTGTAGCCACCTCCTAGTTGTAAGGTCCTCCTGTTGAGCGCAAGGGTCTATTATATAAGAACCGGAAGATTGAGAGAAAACTAAGAGCTTAGCGGAAAATATGAAGCACTTAAATTGAAAATGTACATACACGAAGACAGGTACTGAAGGTGGAGTCTCTAAGCATATCAGGGAGACCACTTCTTAGTGCATCACATGCCCTGACGTAAACAATGCACATCAGCATTAGCTCAAGGCGCACCGTACAAGGTGGAAGCTCCATGAGATATTTAAAGTACACAAGTCTCACCTTGGATTGTCTGACAAGCGAAGATAGCACCTAATTATGTGCTTCAGCAACCTAGATGAAGGCTGTTCAGCAAGTGCACCTACCATATTCCCCAAAACTCGACCAACTGCAAAAAATCTTTCTGCTGTGGTACATATGTAATCCAAACCAACATCATCTAGAAGTATTTTTTGCACAATGAAAGTTGCAACCTGTCAGGATGACTCTAAATTAGATGTACGAAAACCTGATATAAACTCAGGGAGGATGTAACTGGAAATAATCAAACAGAATGTAGAATAAAAAAGGATACACATCATGAACAGAATATAATGCAGCATAATTTGTTTTTCATTTTGGTAGCGGAAGAATATGATGACAATATTATGATTGTATGACCAACATAAAGAAGAAAAGGGATTTGAGGAAGCACTCAACCGTTTTTGACAGTTCACTGCCCATCTCCATTGTGCGCAGGCACAGGGGAATTATTTCAGTTGATAGTAGAAAACTGATAACTTCAGTATCATCAACCTGCAAAGAAATCACAGCAATATTTTTTTTAAGTCATCCAAAATGGAGAAACAAAAAGCAACCAGATTCATATGATGAATATTGCACTTTTATCACATGAAATTTCACTAAGTCGAGCTACAAAAAGTATGTGCCACATGTTAAATATGTATTGCATATTTGGACAATATCTCTAGGTACCATAAATAGCATCTTCAGATTCTCAAATAGCACTGATCATGGTTATACTGAAAGAGAAGATATCAGCAAAATACAGTATAAGCATTACCTTCACAAGGGCACCAATGACTCCTAAGCTAGTAAGCCTCAGATATTCAAAAGGTCTTGATTTGCTTGTTGTATTCAGAAAAGGGTACAAGTACAAAGGAATATGTGCTGCAGTTTGGAATATTTCACCAGATTAGGAGAAAGTAAGAACACACCCAAATCAGAACACGAACCACACTAAAGTTGTTTAGATCTTGAAACATGCATCACAAAGTAGAAAAAAGTTGGAAGTATTTCATGAAATCAAGAGAAAGTAGTAATCATGAGTTTTCACCAAAATAGTCCACTGAGTATCACACTTCAACCAACTTGATCCTCTGAATATCACCTTTCAAAGATGTAATCTTCCAAGTATGTAAGGGTTCAGCACTTCTCATCTCAAACCTGATGGATTAAGAAACTTAACGATTTGCAACATCACATGCCCACATGACTAACGTCGATAAAGCCCCAATTGACAAAGCCCTATATGAAAAACAAATCTATTTTCCTCCAACGTGGGATCCCTAAATTGAGGAGAAATTACAAAACCTGAAAGGTTAAAGAGAGTGATAGATAAGCTAATAAACCCTCATCAAATGGCCTTTATTAAAGGAAGGCAAATCATGGATGCAACTTTGGTGGCAAGTGAGTGTGTGGACACCAGATTGAGAGGCTCAGAACCAGGGGTGATGTGCAAATTAGACATTGAAAAGGCGTTTGACCACATCAGTTGGAAGTTCTTACTCAGCATCCTCAGGCAAATGGGTTTTGGAAGAAGATGGCTAAATTGGATAAGTTTTTGCATTAAAACCACCAGGTTCTCAATTCTAGTAAATGGAGAACCAATTGGTTTTTTTCCAACAGGAAGAGGGCTAAGACAAGGGGACCCACTATCCCCTTTTCTTTTCATCGTAGCCATGGAAGGCCTCAATAGCATGATGAAGATTGCAATACAAAGGAGTTGGCAAAAAGGCTTTAGAGTGGGGAGCAGGACATCAGGAGTGCTAGAGATATGCCATCTACTTTATGCAGATGACACAATAGTTTTTTGTGATGCTACTAGTGAGCAAATCAGTTTTTTGAGACTAATGCTAGTCATCTTCGAAGCAATCTCAGGCTTGAAGATAAACTGGAGAAAAAGCAGCATCTTTCCTATCAATGAAGTCACTCAGATTCAGGTTCTAGCTAACATTTTAAGATGTGGAATGGGAAAATTGCCAACTGTTTACCTAGGACTTCCATTGGGTGCTAAACACAAGGCATTAGAGATTTGGGACAACATCATTGAGAAGACAGAAAAGAAGCTTGCTATGTGGAAGGGACAATATCTATCACTAGGAGGCAGGTAATCCTAGTAAACTCTGTGCTAGACTCATTACCAACATATGTGATGTCTCTCTTTCCTATGCCTCCTAAAGTACTCAAAGTCCTAGATAAATTGAGAAGAAACTTCCTATGGCATGGCAAAAAGGAGCATAAAGGTTACAATCTAGTGAAATGGAACATAGTGCAAAAGAGTAGTGAGCATGGAGGTATGGGGGTTAGAAACCTAAAGCTACAAAACAGCAGCCTGCTCAAAAAATGGTTGTGGAGATATGCTGAAGAGAGTCCAGCCCTGTGGAAGAATGTAATACAGCAGAAGTACGGACAAAACGGGCAGTGGTGCATGAGTCCACTGACACCTATGGAGTTGGACTATGGAGGACAATCAGGTCTCTCTGGACCAACCTGGGGAAGGACATTACTTTCCAAGTTGGCAATGGCCAAAAAATCTTTTTCTGGAAGGATAACTGGGATGGTCAAGGCACTTTGCAAGAGGCTTTCCCCAGCCTCTTCAACATCAGCACCAACCAAAATAGCACAATAGAGAACATCTGGACAGCTCAAGGATGGAACCTAGTTTTTAGAAGATTTTTGAATGATTGGGAGATTGAAAGAGTGGCTACTTGGCAGAATAAGAACCTTCACAGGGACTACCAATGAACCTGACATCATCAAGTGGAGGCACAACACTGATGGCAAATTCTTAGTTAACAGAGTCTACAAAAGGGGCCTTCTAGAGATGACAGAAAGAGATAGAGGACCTTGGAAAGCTACTTGGAGAAGCATGGCACCTACTAAAGTGAAATGCTTCTCATGGCCGGTAGAAAGGAAGGCATGTCTCACCCACGAGGCATTACAGAAAAGGAAATTTCATTTAGATTCCATATGCCCTCTCTGTATGGAACCCAATGAAACAAACAGCCACCTCTTCCTCCACTGCAAGGTAACTTCTCAAGTTTGGTCCCTATTCATTACCTTAGCTGGGGAAAGCTGGACAATGCCAGAGCACACTGCTGATTTATTGAGCTGCTGGATCAGAAGGGGAGGGAGCAAAAGCCAGAAGAGATGGTGGAAAACTGTCCCAGCTTGCATATGGTGGACCATATGGAAGGAAAGGAATGAGAGAATTTTCAAAGGAAGATCAAACTCCATTCAACAGATCAAAGGGAAATGCATTTCTACTTTATGTTTTTGGTGTAAAGAGCAATGTATAGTAAATGAAATACAGATAGTGGATTTCCTAGGCTTATTGTAATTAGCTATCTATGTAAGCACACTTTTGGAGGTGGCCAGCATACCCTTAATGCTGAAGAATACATGTTACCAATTTCAAAAAAAATTAGGGGTGTCAATAGTTTTTTAACAATCGACTTAACCGAACAATACTGAACCGACTATTAGGTTTCTTTTAATAAAACCAAAGTTTTTATTAAATTTATAACCGTACCAAATAATTAGGTAGGCTTTTAATTTTATAAAAATAAAGCCAAAAATTACTGAACCATACTAAATAAGTTTCAAAAACATACCCAGTGTAATCCCATAAGTGGGGTTTGAGGAGGGTAGAATGTACACCTTACCCCTACCTTGGGAGGTAGAGAGGTTGTTTCGATAGACCTTCGGCTCAAGAGAAAAAAATTCAAAGCAAATCGGAAAAAAATAAATTAATAAGAGTGAGGGAGTCGTGACAAAATACTATAGAAGCATGTCAAATCATTTTAACAAAAAAGAAATGTAACCACAACAAAATAATATGAGAATCGAGGTGTGCAAGAAACAACAGGTAATAAAATACATCGAAGGACAAAAACTCCTAGTAAAACTAAATTACTAGTATGGAAAGATAAGCGAGACAATGCTCTACTACCTACCAATCTTCCATCCTAATTTGTTTCCTCCACAACCTCCTATCTAAGGTCATATCCTCGGTAGGCTGAAATTTTTGCCTTGAATTGTGGTGGAAATGACTACAGCAACAAGTAATTAACACCCAAAGTCCCAACTACGAAACCTGTTGTGCTATTCCTATTAAAACAAAATTAGTTCTAGCACTTCTACTAATAAGCTAAGTTATTCCAACGATATTGAGCAACAAGTTACAGAGTATTACAAGTCTTTCTTCTCATATGATCTTAAATTTCTCTTATTGGATACTCAATCTTAGTAGACTTGGTTCTTGAGTACCACATCTTGATTGAATTTTCCCCGCTCGTGTGATTTAAATTGTCTTAGTTTAACTTTGTTTTACACCACTGTATAGAAGTGGGATGGATCTCTATCTTTGTCGTCTTTCATGTTCCCTTGATTCAATACCTTTTAAAGGTAAAAATGTCTAGAAATTGTTTGCCTAAAGTCTTACAAAAGTATGCATGTTATCGTGTTCTAACTTTTACCTGTAACTTCTACATTACATATCTAAAAGTTCCAACAATTAACCGAACAGTACTGATATTGAAGAGAAACATAGATGATGGGATGGCTTTGAAAAGTCTGATTTTGGTTATACAAAATACTACAACATACCCAGTGTAATCCCACAACTCACAAGTGGGCTCTAGGGAGGGTGGGGTAGTGTGTACGTAAATCTTACCCCTAACTTGGAAGGAGGTTATGCAAAATAAAATAGCCAAAAAATTGATATGGTATAAATTTCCATAGTCTATCAATTTATTGTAACTGGTTCTACATAGTCTTAACTCTGAAACCGTACCATTGATAACCCTACCCTAAATAAAGCCATTCCACTTGAAAGTAAAGCCAAAGAGGTTTTGCATACAAAAAGACCATGATCACCATTGAGCAAAACCCATAAAAAGGGGAAAAAGATTACCATTGAGAAACAACATTCTCGTGTCAGGGTGAGAGGCTACACACTGCAGAATAAAATGGGAGGAAAGAGAGTCATTAGCTGGATATTTGACCCACATAAGAATTAGATGAAGAAATATAGTGATTACAATTCCTTAAAGCACATGTATGAAAATATTTGACACTTGAAAGTAAACTAAGATATGCCAAGTGTTCCAAGTAATAATAGTAATTGAAAGAAGTTTGCTCTTTTCTCTTAACAAGAAATGCAAAAGCTACCATAAATAGGATTTGAACAATATGCAACACGCAACTGGATTAATGTGAGTCCCCCAGTGTGCTCTTCTCCTTCCTCCCTCTCCTCTTGATACATAAAACCCCCAAACAAATCCAATTTCTACATCCTACTGCTGACCAAATAATCCTAATGGCGAACGAAAAAAGCTTTTTCGGTTAACAGAAATCTATTATTTATCATGATGGAACATTACATGACAGTTGATAATTGATACTACTCATTACTTTACAAATTGTTGATGAGAGATGAGTTATGAAAACAGCACAAGGAATCAACTAAAAGAATTCCATCGGGAAAAGAAATTTCTATACCTGAAGAAGTGCTAAAGCATTGCAAACTCTGTTCGATTGTGCTGGAGTCAAGTTTGGCGGTGATAAAACAGGGTAGATGGATACTATCTCCTGCAAGCATGTAATGCATGTAAACTTACAGCACAAAGGGAAACAAATACAGAGAAACAGTTGTCAAGTTCCAAGAAAAACTTTAGGAACTAGCCCCCAAGGCCCAGCTTGAGTGGCAAAAGGTGGAGGATTTGTGGCTTAGGTCGCAGGTTCAAGCCCCACACCACGCAAAGCGAAGCCCGGTATTTAAGTAGAGAGGGGTAGAGGGGCGGGCCCATTATCCACCGAGTTTAGAAGGCTGTGATTGGTCCAAAGGGAGGGTCATAGACGGATTTCTCGGTTATCAAAAAAAAAAAACTTTAAGAACTAGAATTCAAACGATTGGGATCCATTTTCTATTATAATGAGTAGCTCACTTTCACTGTTAAGATAGAACAAATCTGTCGAGGCGAGAAATAGCCAGGTCGTTACTTCTCTGTAGGAACTCAGGAAAGTCATTGTCCATCAAGTTAGACTACGCTTCAATTTTAACCTTTCTCTTTGGCATATCCTAATTTGTGTTATTCAGCACGCAGCAGATTTGAAGTATCTTTGTAGCTGGAGCTTTAGGATGTCGAAAGTGTTGGATACTCAACAAAGATGAGACTGAGTGCACGTGAATGAAGCTCATTTCTTGTCATTTATCTCAGACAATCAAGGAAAAAGCATCAAGATAATCATTTAGTACTTTCACCATACACACATTCCAGTTTTCACCATACCATCTTTTCCGTTCCTTTTCTCTCCCACCAACAAGAAGGTAATCCAATTCAGTATTCACTGAACTGTCACTCATTATCCAGTTTCCTTCACTAAAATAAGCAAAATGCCATCAGCTGAGTACAAATTACAGGAGCGAAAGAACCAGTGAGAGCAATCCCCCCCCCCCCCCACCCCCCACAACACCCACATTCAGTATTCACTGAACTGTCACTCATTATCCAGTTTCCTTCACTAAAATAAGCAAAATGCCATCAGCTGAGTACAAATTACAGGAGCGAAAGAACCAGTGAGAGCAATCCCCCCCCCCTCCAAACACACACAAACCCACCCCGCCACTCCAAAACTTCACAAACCTCTTTTATCATCACAAGATTTCACATAAGCTATCAGTTTTTACCATCCATTATTTTTCACTTTATCCATAAAGCAAAAGAAACAAAAGGAAGTTCTACTCCTGAATTTCAGCTTAAATTAATTGATAACAGCTTTCCAGAATGGCATTCTAAATCACTCTGCCGCTATTTCACCCCTTCATTTGATTCCCTATGACTTTAGCTCATTCTTTTGTTCAGAAAGTATCAAGCCAGGCTTCGGTCTGTAACAAGGCCATTCAGATGTTTCACCGAGTCCTTCCTTTTAATTCTCACAAAGTGTAAATCACCACCAATTTAACAGTAAGGCACAAGAAATCTTGTTCAGACAAATGGAGGAATATGGCAGTGTAACAGTATAAGTTGGTATAATCTGAAGAACTAGAATGAAACACTTCAAAGATTACCTGTAAGAGCGCAGCAATAGTACCAAACGAGTTCCATAGTAATGGGGCTAAGTCCTGGAATAATTCCCTCTTCTGGAAAAGGAAAACAAGATTAACAATTTTCTCTTTAAAGGGCAATATCAGAATAGAAAAAGAAAACAGAAGACTATCCAGCACAAAACGTCAAACATTTCTCATATTGCACAAAAATATATGTAGATGGATAAAGAGAAAAAAATAAATCACTGGGGCAAATACTAAATTATTCGCTGATAATATTGGATGAAAGAAGAAATTAGTGATTATTCTCCACCATTATATATTGCAACCAAAGGGAGAAGCCTGGAATTAAAAGTCAAGCTCTAATATTGCTCAATTCGCTGACAAAGAAGAATGCTGTGCAGTTGGGAAATGCTTGAACAGAAATTTTTCCAGTTCATATCACCAGTGTTCATGGAAGGAAGAATATTCTGTGCATGTTAGCACGTCTTCAGTCATTAACTACAAGTATGATGGAAGAATTTATATGGTAGATTCCACCAACAAAAGGTTTCAGCAATCCAAAATTTCCCAATTTGCTCATGGAAAGCTGTAATTTTCCATGTCTGACCAGATAAACCTACAAAGGAAGGGTTTTAATTTATGTAGTTGGTGCATAGATTTGCTCATGGAAAGCTGTAACTTTCCATGTCTGAGCAGATAAACCTACAAAGGAAGGGTTTTAATTTATGTAGCTGGTGCTATCTATTCGAAGAAATTCTGAAACTATGAATCAATTATTCTTACATTGCAAACATGTTTTGATTTGGTGCATGTTCCTGAACCTACATGGAATTCAGGGGCTAATGCCAGAATTTAAACCAAGCATTGTGCAGATGGCAGGACCAGAAGACAAGGAAGAAACAGAAGCTGATAATGAAGACCATCCCTTTATGCATTCTGTGGACTGTTTGGTCAGACAGAAACAGTAGAAGCTTTGAGGGAAAGAAGGAAATGCTGCTTTTTGTGATGTATAGATGTATCCAATATCTAAAACTATGGTCTAAACCTTCTATTAATGATGTTGTATCATGCTGAATTTCTTGGAATCATTACTGTTATGAAGGGATAAAATCCAGAAAACTTTTGTAAAACCCAGTACATCTTGGTACTGAAGTTTTACTAATATAAAAGATTATTCTTATTTGTCAAAAAAAAATCCGTTTATTGCCTTCCTTTCTCACTGAATCAGAACTCCTCAACAGATAGAAAATATAGGTAAGCTAACATGGCAATTCTAATATATATATATATATATACACACACACACACACACACACATAAAACAGGTAGCATACCTAACAATTTATATATGTTCCTATCACAAAAGCAACAGATAAATCCCCAAAGATGATAAATCTAGGGAAGGTAATGAAACACTAATGTGATATAGAGATTTGAACAACCAAAACAGGTAGCTTTAGACTCAACGCGATACAAAAAGTAGCAAAGACACAAAGTAGTCAACTATAAACAGCAATGCATTAAGTAGGATACTTTAGCTAGTTAGCCCCGAGCTAATCTTCTATTAACCAAAGGAGATATGGAGTCCAACTTTGAGAGAATAACTACAGTCAAAGGAGCTACAAGTGTTAGCACACGGCACATGCTCGAATAGTGGTGCACATTCTTAACCAACTTTTAAGGGTTTCTCTCACTGTAGAAACAAGATATAAAAGCTCACACACCAAACCTAAATTGCTTTCATTAGCATTATTCCCCTTCCCAGTGCTAGAACCCTAAAATAAAATAAAATCCCTCATATTTCCAAAATTAAACTGTCCAACTAACAACCATCCTAAATAATTTTCAGAAGCCTATTACATCCGTTCACTCAATTCTTAATTTTTGACACCGCTTTCCCCCTTTAGGCAAACGTTGTTGAGCTTGTTGCAGATGGGACAAGCCAGGTAATTGAACAACCAAAAAAGGTAGCTTTAGACTCTACGTGATACAAGTAGCGAAGATACAAAGTACTCAACCATAAACAGCAAAGCATTAACTAAGTGGAATATTTTAGCTAGTTAGCCCCTTATTCAAGCTTATCTTTCAATCAACCAACTGGAGATTTGGGAGCCCAGTTACAAGAGAATGGCTACAGCCATAGGAGCTACAAGCGTTAGCACAGGCTCAAATAACGGTGCACATTCTTAACTAGCTTTTAAGGGTTTTTCTCACTGTAGAAAAGAATAGAGTTCTAGAAACAAGGTATAAAAGCTCACACACCAAAACCTAAATTGCTTTCATTAGCATTATTCCCATTACCAATGCTGGAACCCTACAATAAAAAATCCCTCATATTTCCAAAATTAAACTGTCTGACTAACAACCATCCTAAATAGTTTTCAGAAACCTACTACATCCATTCACTCAATTCTTAATTTTTGACCCCGCTTTCCCCCTTTTGGCAAAACTTGTTGAGCGTGTAGCCGATTGGACAAGCCAGGTAATTTGAACAACCAAAACATGTAGCTTTATACTCCACATGATACAAAAAGTACAAAGACACAAAGCAGTCAACCATAAACAGCTATACATTAAGTAACTTTAGCTAGCTAGCCCCTTATTCAAGCTAATCTTCAATCAACCAATAAGAGATTCGGGAGCCCAATTTTGAGAAAATGGTTACAGTCAAAGGAGCTACAGCTGTGCACATTCTTAACCAACTTTTAAGGGTTTCTGTCACTGTAGAAACGATATTAGTTCTAGAAACAAGCTATAAAAGCTCACACACCAAAACCTAAATTGCTTTCATTAGCATCATTCCCTTATCCAGTGCTGGAACCCTAAAACAAAAACCATCCTAAATAGTTTTCAGAAACCTACTATATCCATTCACTCAATTCTCAATTTTTGACCCCCTTGCCCTCTTTAGGCTAAACTTGTTGATCACATTTCCAACTACACAAGCTAGGCAAAAAATTCAATACCATCCACCTGATCACATTTCCAACTACACAAGCTAGGGGGGAAATTCAATACCATCCACCTCCAACACTTTTATTGTAAAAATCACCCGGATGAAAAAATTGACCATCTTTGAACTTTTAACCCCAGGCTTATCCCATTTCCGCAAAACTTCATAAAAAGCCCATTTCCGCAAAACTTCATAAAAAGCTTAACACCACACCCACCTCCGAGACAATTCTTGTAAATCACACAGATCAAATTGATTATTAATCTACCATAAGACCCTGCTACAGCAAACAAAAACACTTATATATGGGCAATTCACAGTTCTCCGAAATTCGAAAAAAATAAAATCCAGTGGAAAATTAGGTCAAATTTATATACCTTAGAGAGTTCAAGAAGAGCATTTTCTCTAAGATCGGGATTGCTGAGTTCAAGCACAAGCTGCTCTGCTGATTGCATTTTTTCCGGTGGCTCCTCCTCCCAGTACTGACATTGGTACTCCGAGCAGCAGATATATATACTGCATTTTCCAGGTAGATATATCTATATTACGTGAACGCCCCTCTATCTATCATTATTTACTAGAAATATATACTTTTAATAGAAAAACACGTGTAAAATCGCATAGAAAGAGACACCATGCACAAAAGACATGTTTAGAAAAAGTATTTTTGGATGACACATGAGTTTTGCTTTGTAACGCTTCAACAGGTTCCACCTCTTTTTTTAAAAAAATTGTCGTAACTGGTGAAAAAAGAAGAATATGTTAAAGGTTTCCCGATTGAATACGAAGTTTAACATCCTGAACGAACTGCTTTCCTTAAGCTAGCGCACCGGCACCGCTCCGTGGGCTTGCCAATTTTCACATTAATAAGACAAGTCTGGTAGAAAGAGGACGTCTCTGTCCCTTCACCTGACACCTACTGCTAGGCAGAAATCCCCGCTTTCATTGAGGGAAACTTATTGAAGTCTGAAATCTACTTTAAACTCTTTGGAATTAGACAAAGGCAGGGTAAACCGGAGCCTAATATTTATACTATCAGTAGGAAATTGGAACAGTCTCCGATTTCAAAGAAAAAGCTGAGGCGAGAGCTATACCTTCTGGAACAGGAGCAATAACTGCTATAAAGTAAGGAGATGCGCAGGAACGATCCCTAAAGCAAAGACTCGGAATGCGTTCAATTGGATATCCTTCGTCGGAAAAGAATATTGTATATATAAGTAAACTGATATATGAAATGATTAAATAATACATTTTGGACACCATTAACACAACAAGTTATTGTAGCCTAGTGATTTCAAATGCTTGGAATGATGTAGCGTTGCGTGTTCGATTCTTACTAGTTCTATTTTTTGAAAAGATCTTTTGTTGTGCTATTTATGGACATTCTTTGTGACATTCCTGGCTTTGCCAATAGCGCATTCTTTGTGACTTTTCTAGCTCCGCCACTGGTCCCACCTAGTGTTTGGTATTGGACCACACTAAATCCGGATTCACGCGGGAAAGTCTCACATTAGGGTGTAAAGTATTATCTAACAACAACGATTCCGTAGCAATACAATTATTTACTTGATCAAAATTACGATTTTCATTATAGATAATATAATGTAATTAATAATAATTATTCTTTTATTTTTATTGTACAAATAATACTCCCCCATATCATTTTATGTGAGATAGTTTGACTCGGCACGAAGTTTAAGAAAGAAATGAAGACTTTTAAAATTTGTAGTCCAAAATGAATGATAGAAATTTGTGTGACTGTATATCATTTATTAAGGGTAAAATAGATATTTTATAGTTAAATTGTTACTTAATATAGAAATGTGTCATTCTGTTTAAGACTGACTAAAAAAGAAAGTAAGTCACATAAATTGAGACAGTGGGAGTATATCTTCTAAATTGAATGTACTTTTCTATGATAAAATAAAACATGACATCAAAATATCATCCAAAATTAGGTAAATAGAAAAAGGACCATTAAAGTACATTTATTAACAAGAACATCATTTTTCTTACCTAAATCACTTAAGTTTCCTTCTATATATATAGAGAGAAAATGGTCTAAAATCCCCCCAATCTATACCCGAAATCTCAACTACACACTTATTCATTACGGGAGTCCTATTACCCCCTTACACTATTTTAAAGTAGAATTATTTGCTCCCTGAATGATGAGGTGGCAAAGAAAGTGTAGTCACTCTCTTTGAGAGAGTGAGAGGTAAAAATAATAATTAAAACTTTAATTTTAAAAGTATTTCTTAAATTTTATATTATTATTTTTTGATTCTTTCAAAAATCTTTATGTTTCTTTTAAAAAAATTTATTTTTATCGTCTTTCTTCTTCTCTTCACCAAAGCTACGTCGGCCTGCGGCGGCTCTGCTCCACCACCAGGTCGCCGCCCTCACCGAGCTCTAATCATTAAGTTCACTTTCATTCTCAAATCACAAATTTCTCACAATAAATTCACTTCTCATCAGTGTGAAAAATTGACAAGAACCCAAAATCGAAATCGAAAGTCAAGAGGATCGAACTTTAGAGTCATTAATGGAGAAAAATTCATCAAGTAACAGATCCATCAATGGAGAAGAATTCATCAATGAAATCATTAGGTAACAAACCCATTAATGAAAAAGACCCAATAATCGAAATGGGTTGCTCAACATTGTTAAATTGTTGCTTCAATAGAGAGCATCAAATTTTTGCTAGTGTTCATAACTCCGATGAAGCTCGAAGAAGATGGTGGCAGTCATAGAATGTATCCCCAAATCTGGAAAATCAATTGTCAAGATCAAAGAAAAAGAGGAATGGAAAAGGAAAGTAAATCAAAGAAAAAGAGGAATGAAAAAAGGAAAGTAAAAGAGAAAGATGGAAATATAGTGAAAAATAATTGCAGAATAAAATTTTTCTTTTTTAAAAAAGGTAATATTACGTGGCATGCGCGTGCAATTCACAATTTTATATAAATCTGGTTGTGTGTTTTTAAGGAGGTATATATTATACTTTTAAAATGTTTAGGGGGGTAATAGGACTCCCGTAATGAATAAGTGTGTAGTTGGGATTTCGGATATAGATTGGGGGGGTTTTAGACCATTTTCTCTCTCTCTATATATATATATATAAATAAAAAAAAGACTGGAAAAGCACCATTCTACAATTCAAACAATCAAATAGGAGTACTAAAGAAAATTATTGCGAATGAATTTATAAATATTATATCTTTGTTAACTTGAAATCTATGTATAAAAAGAAATAAATACAAACAGTTTCTTTGAAGTTTTGCACACACAGTAGACATTATATAGATAGTTTCTATTTTAGTCTCCAGTCCTAACAAAATAAAAGATGAAGCAGAAATATATATATTTAAATTCTTTAAGTTTGTTATTCCTGCGATCCAGAAACAAAAAGAAAGAACACTGAAAGGAAAAATTATCGTTCCAACCCCAAAAAAAATTGTGTTTCCTTAAAGAATTTAATCCCCTCACACGGTTTGAACTAATGTTTCTAACTATTTAATTTTATATAAATTTAAGTATTTACTTGTGCACCCAAAAGTAAAGAGCATAGATTTCAGTAAGAGGTGATGAGAATGGCAATGCGTGCGACAATGAAAAGATTTAGTGCAAGGTTGAATCTTGGTAGTATAGTAGTTAGCATCGACAATGACCAACACGAAGAATAGAAGGCATCAAAATTTAACACAATCGGAAGTAAGAATCTTGGTAGTTACAACTTCTTTGGAAAAGTTATTTGTGTCTTGGTAGTTATACATTTGGAGTTGTTTTGGTGTAAATATCAGTTCATCCAGTAGCCAAAGAAATTACATTTAATACATATTTACAAAAGGAAGTGAAAGAGGTAACAAATAGTGCAAGAAGAAAGAGCAAACTCGGCAACACCAACTGTTTGGCAGGGGAGAGGGGAGGGGGGGGGGGGGGGAGAAATACATTCTACATCTCATAGAGGTCATGAAACTAGTCGCGCGATCACGAAGAAGAACTTAAGTCGACCCTGACTTGACCTACACGATCGCGATGCTCAGAAACTTATACCATGCGATCACAAAGCACTACCAATCACACTTGTGTGATCGTTGAAGGGTCCCGAAACTGTGAAGAACACAACAACATGCTGGTGTAATATACCACAAATACAATCAGTGGCGGATCTAGAATTTTAAGATTGTCGGTGCTCGAGTAAAAAATATAAAAAAAAACATGTTAAAAGTGAGATTCGAACTCGGGTTCATCAGCACAAAAAGATTCTTAAACACCCACCCAAGAGTCAATGGACTAGTTAGATCATTTGGTCATTGGGTGCTCTAGGTTAATTATATACAAATACCTCTTAATTTCAACATAGATATATATATATATATATTCCGAAACGAGGTTAATGGGTGCTCGAGCACCCGGAGGACACCATGTGGGTCTGCCCTTGAATACAATAAATTACAATTGAAAAAAAATGACAAAAATGAATAAACAAATATTTAGATTGAGGTGTGGATATCTTGCTCTATTTAAGGAGATTCAAGCCCATTGCGATATAATCTACACCGATCCAACAACATCACTCTTGACTTATCCACTCCATGATACAACAACCTAACAACATCATACAATTCAAGCAACTCTAGGTTTAGTTGAAGAGTTCAAATTAAATCTCCCCAAAAAGAGCACCTTCCTTCGACATATAATTAGTCTCTCTTATATAGTGAATTAGTTGAGGACTTCGAATATTATTCTTTGTCTCAACTCTCTCTTTCAATACACTAATCTCAATATAATACTTCTCATCTTTTCTTATATTATTTCTTTTGTACGTCTCTTCTACACAACACAAAGTAAAACCTTCACTATTTATAGGTGAGGAATTCTTCCTTTCAATACTAAGAAGATAATGAGGTAGTAAATTGGGTAGAGGAATGACCCAAAAGTTAAATAAGTTACAAACATAATGAGGTAGAATAATAAGTGAATAATGATTGAAATAAAGAGCCGATGGTTACAAGATCAGTTACACCAAAATAATGAACACATTCTTGTCAATTTATACTCATTAACATATGCACTTAATATTTTTATTTTAATATTAAAGTGCATAAACACCAATACAGCATATATTAGAACAACAGCATCAACAAAACATTAAGGGGTCGTTTGGTAGAGTGTATTGGAGAAAATAATGCTTGCATTTGCTTGATGTATTATTAGTACCTTGTTTGGTACACTTTTCTAACCTATGCATAACTAATTCTTGTATTAGTAATAATACACTCTATTGTGTATTGAAGAGTGTATTACTAATACCATATATTTATATGCATTAGTAATGCAATGGGTTCTAATGCATGCATTAACATTATTAAAGACACAATTACCCTCAAAAACTTTTTTTACACCCTTTCCACTATATTTGTGGAGGGTACTTTTACAAACAAATATTTTTTCTAAAAAAATTATGTAATGTATAATATTTTTAGCACACCAAACCAAACATTGCATTAAAAAAATCTCATCATAACTAATACAAGCATTACTAATACACTATATTTTGTATCATTCTTATACACTCTACCAAACGACCCCTAAGAGTAAAAAGTTCACCGAAAAGACCATTGGGATTCGTTCGGAATCCCATGCAGACAAACAAGATATGCTACTGCAATAAATTCGACGCTCTGGACTCATTGAAACCATCGAAATATGGATTTGAGGTCTCCTTGAACCGACACCCGTTATTTCATCCAAAAAATATCAAAATACCCCTGGAACCTCCAGAAATTAAACCAAGATCTTACCTAAGCCTAAAATCACCTCCTGAATCCAACAGAATCGATGGAAATCTAATTTGAGCATCTGAATTCCGAATATTGACTAAAGTCAACTCTTGGCCTAAATTCACTTCAACCTCCAATTCAAGGACTCAAATCCATATTAAGACTTTGAAATTGAAAATGACAACACTCCTAGACCAAATTTCACATTTCATAGCTGATGGAACTGAAAGAATTTCATTCTGAGACTCATATCTTCGGATGTTGACTGAAGTCACTTATATCAACTTAAGAGTCTCCAAAACTCTAAAACTTCCAAAAAAAATTCTCAACTTTTTGATCTCACCACAAAACTAACCTCATAAACTAATCAAATACAACTCGATGGAACTAACAGAAGGGTAAAATTGTAATTTTTCATAAATTTCCAAAAATGACATTTAGGGTCATTACGACAACAACTTATCAATATATATTTTTTGTCAAATACCTCAATTACATATTATCAGTTTGATCACGTCTATCTAAACTTGTAACATTTTATTTATAAAATTAATTTTCACACTTAAACCTATATGTTGTTAATTTATAGTTGGTCAATTCCAACAAGCTCCTAATATCATTTTGAAGTCGAATGATCATACGCTAGTTGGTCTACATTTTGTCATGTCTGGTTGATCAAAATAAAAAATTGTGATGATAAATTATTAACTATGATAAAATACTGTAACACTTTAAATGTGATAAGTGAATTGAAAAAAAACTAATTAGTATCTTGGGTACTAAATTCTCATAGTTTGGTGTTGTTGACAAATTTTATGTCTACTACTTTTCTTATTATTTATAAGTAAAATTAAAACCTCTAAAAAAAATTAAGAAGTACCCTAACTCAAAAATTTATAACTAAAAGCAAGTAAAATAAATAAGAATAATGAATAAAAATTATTTGACTCTTAAATAGAATTGTAATACGATAAAAAAAAAAGATAGTGCATTCATAAAAATAATTCATATTTGTGAATGCAAGTTTAGACTTGATTAATCCTTCAAAATCAAAGCATAAAATTTTTTTCTTATAAGAAATTAGGTTTATTAATAAAGAGAAATAAACATGTAGACTAGATACCATATTGAGAAAATCTGATCTTGAACTATATATATTTATTACTTTACTTTTTCTATCTTTGAAGCTAATTAGGAAAAATCATTGATTCCACAATACTTTTCAATAGACTTGCACAAGGGGCTTGCTTTTACTAAAAATCAACCCAAAAATAGTTGCTTGGGCTGTAGCAAGCCCAAAAGGCAGAACCATAAAGAATGAAAAAAACATTAAAAAAAAGACCAGGCCAAAAAGGCCCGATCCAAAAAAAAAGACCTATTGCTATATGGGCTGCTATATTATTAGGGTTTCTAATAGGGGGTTTCAAAATTTCTCTTCTCAACTTCCTCTCTCTAGTGAATAGGTTGATGGAAATGAGGTTTCACAATACTAGTCAGGTTCATGTTCTTCTTTGGATGATCAACACTCATGGCCCTCTTTGGTGTGCGTTGTTGTTTCTCAGCTTGTAGAAGTAAGATCTATCTCCTTCTCTTATTAACTAATTTTCATATTTGTAATCCTAGATTAAAAGGTCCATCTGTCCATTCCTTTTTCCTGTCTAGATGTTTAGTTTGGTGGATGGGATTGTTGTGTATCCCTAGGAGTCTATAGATGGTTGTTAGGGTGCCGGTTGGTTAGCTCTATGTTGGTGTTCCTCTAATTCCTTATTTTCTTGATTCAAATCTAGTTTCTTTTTAATCGATGGGTCTGTGTTTTTCAACTGAAGCAGGGGTACTAGAGTGAAACTAGAAGTTTTCGACCTCCTTCCAATAAGAAAATTATTATTTTAATATACTTATAAATATTATCAAATTTTTTCAAATTTTAAAATCAATTAATCCATATAGATGCCATGATTTTAATGACTTGGTTTATGTTCAAGGAACTTTTCCTATCATAAATACAGTTGTACACTTTCTTAATTACACTTTCAAACTACAACATAATGAGTAAGAGATTCATTCACTTATTTTTCCTTACATTAGGCAAAAACTCTTTCTTTTGAGGTGCAATTTTCTCCAATGAATTTTCTGGTAAGAGGAAGAAGGGAATTGTATTTGCAATTAGTAGCGTGCTAATCAAATGGTAACACTTTTGAATTTCACTAAAAATATGACATTATTTATAGATTTTGGTATCTTTGTTTTTCTTTATGTGTATATTTTGTAATGTCGTATGTCGCTAGGTTATTGCACAACATAAGTATCTTGATGTGTTGACAGATTTGATGGTTTAAAGAAGGAAGATAAAAAAAAATACACTTAGCTTCTATAAACGTATGCTTAGAGGTATTCCATCACTTAATAATCATATGTCCATAAGTACATTATAAAGGTGATCTTCTCCTTCTTCTTTTTTTTCCAACTGAATTCATTATAAAGATTGAATTTTTGGAAGAATTTTTCTTTTGGAAGGTAAATAATAAGTAATATTGGAAAACTCAATTTCTTGTTCATTCAAAAAATAAAACTTGAAAGTATGACATGATCAGATAGATCCGATGAATCGAATGATAGATGACATAACAGAACAATAAGGAAGTGAGTTTCACAAGTTTCCAAAGGTCGACTTTAAGACTGTTGCTTATTAGTAGGAATGGAATGAAGAAACTTAATACCTGTATTACGTGCAAATAGATCAAATATGTATAATATTTACTAAAAAATGGATAATATGAATATCCAGATTATCAATACCCATTTTTTGGCTTGTCATTCTTCATGACTTATTGTCTTTTAGGAGTCCAAGCTTGTGGACCATATTGGATATGCTATTGTTGCGACCCTAAGCTTATTTTAGTTTTTAGCTTGTGTTCACTTGAATATTCTTGAAACCACGGATAATATAAGCATATACGATATGTTTTATCCATTTTCATTTAATCCGTTTTGATCCACCCATATCCGACCTGATCCGCCCATTTGCCTCCTTTGTCTTGATCATGCCTAATCCTCTGATCACAACTAGTTAATGATTCTTTACGATGAGAAGCGGAGGCAAGACTGGTTGAACATACATACATTGTCACTCTCCTTGATGCCCCCTTCTTAGGTATCCCAAAAAACGTCTTTTCTTCTCATCGTGTCGGAAATCTTATGATAAGTATTCGGTTATAAAAATTGTAAGAATTTTTCATAGATTGAGGCGTGTCAACGACACTATCCTTAAGAATATTTCATTTGATATAGGTGTATCTCTAGAATTTAATAAGCTCTTCTAGTATAAGACTGAGAGCACAAAAACTAACAAAGATCCATCAAGAAAGAAAACCCAACACACTATAATATGGTAGGAATATTTTGAATTGATCTCTACCAAAGAGAAGAACTTGTGTTGATTTATAGGAGAGAGAATTCATCAAATGGGATAGATAAAATACTCTAACATTTGCTGAATACAATCAAGAGGAAGAATAATGACAATATACTGTAGTATGATGACTACATAATGGTCATAAATTGGTAACGACTAAAACATAAACAAAGGCTCAGTTATATGATATTAGAGATAATATCTCAGGTAGTCACTCAACTATAATTGAATTTGAGTGTGTTTACCATCTTTTCTTCACGGGGAAGATCGTTCCAAGATTTTGCAATCATCTTTGTGAATTCCCAACGTTTCCTTGGATAAAGAGACTTGAGGATGACTCTTTTTCAGAATAGAAGAAGTTGTAGTCATTCCATCTAGGTTTAGGGAGATTAAGGTCTCTCTCCTTCCTCCTCCTCCTCTTGCCCCTCTGTCCTGAATAGTGGTGAGGTGGTGGATTGTCAAGTACAATTGCGTTACAAGATGGGTTTGTTCTTTTGGATGGTATATTACTCCATTGAGAACGTCAGATTCCACTTTGATAGACCTCAAACAACTAGAGTCAAATTTGTCATAAATTGTCATTTTGTTGAAAATTTGTCTCTGGTTATTTGGGGTCTGTCAAAGTGGGATCTGAAGTTCTTAATGGAGTAATCTACCATCCAAAAGAACATGCCCCATTTTGCAATGCAATTATACTTTACAATCCACCACCTCACCACTATTCAAGATAGAGAAGCAAGCGGAGAAGGAGGAAGGAGAGAGACCTTAATCTCTCAAAACCAAGATGGAATGACTACAAATTTTCTATGCTGAAAAAAAGTCGTCCTCAAATTTCTTTATCCAAGGAATCTTTGGGAATTCACAAAGATGATTTCAAAATCTTGGAACGATCTTATTCCTAAAGAAAAAATGGTCACACTCACTCAAATTTAATTTACCGGAGACTAAGTAAGAATGCGTAAGTTTTGAAAATTTCAAATTTCAAATTTAAAAGTTCAAACTAAATTTGAAACTTGAAATTTCAACTTTCAAATTTAAGATTTCAATGTATATATTTGAAAGTTCAAAATTCAAATTTCAAAGTAAGTTTGCTAAGTAAAGTATTAAATTATTGAAGTTTGTTTAATTATTTAAAATTAAATTATATTTATAGAATTATTTTATATATAATTTTATTAGAAACAAAAGAGATTCAATATTTACAAGGAAAAATCCCAAAAGTAGCCTAACCTGAAAAAAGAAATAGGAAACCAATAAATCAAAAGAAAAAAAAAACAAAAAAGGAAAGGTCACAAAGATCTGGACCATTCCCAATAAAATGAACCTTCGTTGACTCCTAGTTGCTCCATGGTCGGAGAAATCGGCCTCTTTGATGAAGGTACCGGTGAGAAGAGGATAGAAGATAGTTCAAACACCTCCAATATATAGACATAGATCAAAATGGATCCGAGTTTGGACAAATTTCATTGAAAGCGCTCAAAAACTCTCACAAATGCCATGAAATAAGGTCATTTGAAGACTTCTTCAACTCAGATTGATCAGTTCTATACCATAAAATGAAGTTAAGTGAACAAAACTTTCTCCTCTGTCATCTTTGTGCACTGTTATACTTTGATTTAATTCATCCATACCCTTCTCTGTAGGTTGAGCCCCAAAGAGGTTGATACCATTGCATAAGGAGGCCACATATGAGTTCCATCTCGGCATAAACAATCTAATGCAATTACGTCCGCTGATGAAAGTGTACGGGTACTGTCATCGCTTTTTGATATTTCTTTGTCATTAATGTCTGGTTGTTCTTGTTTGTCTCAATTATGCTTGTGTATTGGCATCCTTGTTTTGGATGTTTCTAATTCTAAGATTGGGTATTTGTGTTTTATATAGGTGTAATATTGCTTTCCCTTTTGGTGGTAAATCTTGAAAATATGAGTAAATGATGTATGTTATGCTTGCAAAAAGAAAAATTGGTTACCTAAATAATCTGCAAGAGTGTTGCCTTCCCAAGGATGTGCTCCACTCTTTCATTAACATTAATTCTCAGACCATTAATACTTTTCACCTCCACCAGGCTGCTCCAAGGATCTTCCCAAATTCCATTCAAAATCTTTTGGAGCATTAATGAGTCAGTCTCCAATATTATTGGTAAGTACTAATGCAATATACAATACTCTAGTCCTATTCTCAAGGCCATAGCCTCAGACATTAGAACTGAAGTTACTCCCAAACCAAAAGACTCACCATGTATCTAATTTCCTTCATCATTTCTAATACAAGAAGCCCCAACACTAGGGCCACCAACTCCTTTCATTGCACCATCTGAGTTACACTTGTAGGACCCTTATAATCTGGACGATCTCCAGTACACCATATTACAATTAATAAGTGGTGTATATTCAGTTAAAAAAAATGAACCATCAGATGTTAAGTATTAGGAATGTTTTGCAACCAATAATAGCTAACAATAGCTGGATGATATAAATTTCTATTGACCTCCATAACCATACCATAAAATGATTACCTCCATGAGAAATTATTTTTCTCCTTTTCCGGATCAGCCAAGTGATAAATGACGGGACAACCTTGAAGAGAGGTCTAATCTTTGTCGAGCAATCCCTACTACACCATTTATGTATGGTATCATTAGGCTGCAAAAATGACCTTGCACATTAGCAATAATACTTGTATTAAATGTAAGACAATAGTTGTAATGACTTGAATAAAGCCTTTAAATTTATTCAAATAAATTTCAAATGAAACTACAACTTACAACTTACAATTTACAAATATTAGAGGAGTAACTAATCTACCATCCACCTTCTAGGAAGAGTTCTGTTCCAACTAGTTTTCGTATATAAACCTAATTTTTGTATTGTCCAATAAAATTTCTTTCTAACTCTCATATCAATTTGACAAAAACATCCTACAGAACTGGCAAAAATGCTTGAAACTCTAGTGCCTCCATTCCGTCGTCACTATTATATCCAATTATTGAATCTAATTCAGCTTCTTGTTAGGAAGTTAACTTTGGCAAATCATTATTTCGTCTCTAGACGTAGAGTCAATCTCTAAATAAAATTGATATCTCTAAGTTGTCTTGTGCCAATGAATGTGTGTGATCTCCAATTAGAAATCTTGTCGCACTGAAAGTAGCCTCTGAAGCAACTGATCAAGCTTGAGTAGCTAGAACATCACAAACCATTTTGCTAAGACTTGGAAGTGCACTGCCACGCTTTCTCCACCATTCTAATATTTGTAAGTTGTCATGCTTGTCTATAACTGATTTCAATCCCTGTTTAAGATATTCTTCAAGATCATCATGGTTAGAAGAATCAAGACGAAGAAAACCTCTCATATAATTATCAATACTATCACTGTTGTTAGCATTAGAACTTTGAGAAGCATCTCGTTCATTATTTTCCATAAATCTATATTTATCATACAAATATTTGGCTTGCACTTTTATGCTAGGCTTACAAAGTTTTTATTTCGTTAAAATTTCTAAAGTTTCATAAATTTGATCAAAAAGTTCTTGTGCACCTCGTAATTTATATTAAGGATTAAATAAAATTGAAATTAAATAAATTTGAGGAATGGGAAAAAATATTTTTAAAATCTGTCAACTATAGCTACAATTGTCGGTTTAAAATTTTTATTTTTTTGTATTCAACAAATTATATTAAAATAACATAAATATTTACTAAGACCGAAGAAATAGTAAGATGATAAATATTAGAAAATATTTTTGTAGTATGATTAAAAAAAAATTAAAAATCAAATAGTTGTTTAGTTTCATCCAATCTTGTTCACAAATTCTATCTAGTGGGTCAACATTATGGGAATTAAAAACCATTTGTACGGGTTATTGAAAATCATAAGCAATTAAAATCATTTCATAAAAAGAATTCCACCTAGTTTTAACATGTCTTGAAATTTTCCGTGGTGGAAGATCACATAGTACACAACGCTTGTTAAATTCCCTAATTCTAGCAGCTATATGAGTATGAAAATTCATTGAACATCATATTCAATTTTCATACAACCACAATCAAATAACTCAACACCATCTTGTACAAATAAATTAAATATATGTCAACTACAGATACCCCCCGCCCCTTTCTAAAATACTAAAAAAAAAACCTTTTTAAAAATTGTTTTGAATCTTACCTTTTCTTATTATTCCACCTAGAGAAATCTAAATGGACAAATTGATTAGGACGACTAATTCCATAGGTATAGAAATATGAAAAGAGTTAGCAGCAATTGGACATAGTCTAGCCTTTAACATACTAGCAACGTTGATGATATTAGAGGCATTATCTAATGCGACACTCATCACTTTATCACAAAGCATATAAAAATCTTAAATTTCTAAAATAGTTCCTGCTATATAAGCACCATTTTTTTCTCTACACATTGTCTGTAACATAAGCTTCTTTTTTTTACAAATTCCAGTTAGTCCATTATTATCATACCAAAAAAGCACTTCATTTCACAAACTTTCAAGATACTTTGATCAAATAGCCGATACATATTTTCAATCTAATCCTTTTTTTTTGTCTCTAAACTATTATGTGAATCGAGTTCACAGTCTTTCCCTTGGTTTCTTGCATAAAAGCATCAAAGTTCTATGTTCTAGTAGTATGTTACTCCTTTGTTGGGGGGTGGGGGGTGGTGAGATAATCATTATGTTTATAATTTTGTAACTTCATGATTGAAAACTTTTCCATCCTCATCAATAATCATGGATTTGATCCAACACTTGTTTGTGCATTTGATCCTCATAGTAATATTGAATTATATTATCACATTATCGTTGCAGTCCCCCCCCCCCCCCCCCCCTTTTTTTTTTTTTTTTTTTTTCTT
>NW_006238986.1:0-27539 GCF_000226075.1 Solanum tuberosum | reverse complement strand
GCCCCCCCCCCCCCCCCCTCTTGATCATCTAGTTGTCTTTTTTTAGATTTATTCATATCAATCAATTTCTTAGGAGTGCTCTTTCTTAGATTGTTTTGAGTTAGAATATACAATTGTTACTGGTGGGGGATTTTATATGAATGGGATGACTTACTTGAATACAACATCAAATGATGTGATATTATTCAATGTGAAAAATGAGATCACAAAAGTTCTACATATGCCGATCCACCTAGGAGATACGGTGTCTTAACTCTGATAGAAAATGAGTTATGCGATGTAACTGCTTATGATGACTGTGGGGATGTATTTTATTAGAAATCTATGGAAAAATGGACATGTGTCTCATGTGCAGTGTATCATTGTGTATGCATAAATCTTGGACAAAAGAAGTCTTGATAAACATTTGAGATATTTTCGATTGTTGTCAAGTAGAAAACCAATCTTGTGTTTTTTTGTTGAGGCATATTATTCTCTCCTTTCAACAGATATAACCTTTTTAGATCACCACAATGTCGTCGACACTGTTACTACTAGGTGGTACACTGCACGACACAGTAACACTTTAAATTAGAAAAAAAATATTTATTAAATGCTTAAAAAGACTTGTTGTCTAAGATTACGCATATACTACTTCAGGTACATGTCCATTTATCCAGATATGTTTAATATAAATATACCCCCACACTCATTATAAGTAGTTACATATCATAGATCATCTGAGTTAAGGCACCATATCTCCCTGGAGGATAGGCACATATAGAACTCTTGTAATCTCATTTTCACATTAAATGGTAGCACATCATTTGACATAGTATTCTAGTAAGCGATTCCCTTCATATAAAATCCCCCACCAATAACAAGTATATCTTCTAACTCAAGACAGTCTAATGGGAGCACCTCCAAGAATTTGATTGAGATGAGTTTATCTCAAAGAAGACAATTGGTTGATCAAGAGAAGGGATTGCAATGACAATGTGATAAAATGATTCAATAATACCTTGACGCTGAAATGCAAGAACAAAAGTTGAATCAAATCCATGATAATATTAATTAGGAGGGATAAGATTTCAGTCTTCAGTTACATGATTACAAACATAATAATTCTCTCACTCCTGATAAAGGAGTAACCTACCGCTAGAACTTAAAACATTGACACTTGAGACAGAAAACCAAGGGAAGGACTGGGTACTCCATTCACAAAATAGACCAGACATAAAAAATTAGAATTAAATTGAAAATCCTCATCCGGTGTTTGAGAAAAGTGCCATGAAAGTTTATAATATGAAGTACTTTTCTGGAATGATAATAATGGACTAACTATCAAGTGATTTCATTCTTTAGGTATTGCCTAAAACTTTATTTATGATATAGAGTGGAGGAAATGCACTACATGTGTCTTGGCCACATCTTTGATCTTCATGTCCTCTCTTATAATGTAGTCTGCATCTAATGTAGGTAACTCAGACCCATCACTCTACTCCTACTAATAAGCAATAGACTTAATATTGTCCTCTGGAAACTTGTGAATCCCACTATCCTGTTGTTCAGTCTTGTCATCATCCATTTCATAGAGCTATCTATTATGTCACACTTATAAAATTTTATCTATGTTTTTTAATGCGCAAGTAATTGAGTTGCCGGAAAAACAAGAAGAAGGGGAGAAAAGGGATGCAAAATTCTAACGTTGAAGAGAATCATGCATGATCCAAATCATTCCAATACTACTTTACTTATAAATTATTTACCTTATAAAAGAGAAAATCTTCCAAAATTTGTTCTTTATAATGAACCTAGTGAAAAAGAAGAAGAAGATCATCCCTTAAAGCGTATGTATGGACATGAATTTTTAAGTGATGGAATACCTCTAAACATGAGTTTATAGCTAAGTGTATTTTTTCATCTTTATTTAAAAACATTGATGATCTTGTCACATTAAAATACTTCTATCTTTATTTGAGTGTTGATTGTTGTGCCTACATTTGACTATCAACGCAATACCCTAGCGACATACAACATAACAAAATATACACATAAAGACCAAAATCTATATGTTAATTATGTCTTAAATTTTTCCCTTGTATATTTTAAGGAACTTATAATCCCTATTGGTTTGGGAGACCCTTTGTCCTAATAGATTTGGAAATAGAATATATTGACCTTATATGATTGGGAGAACCTTTTCCTTATATATTTTCCCAACCCCTATAGCGGTTGTCACCCTGCTATAGCACCTGCACATGCCAACTATAGCGGCTCCGCCCCCTATAGTGGATTGCACGAACCACTGCAACTCGGAAACCCCTGAAAAGCCCTTTTTTTTACAACATACCTTCGATCCTTGACCCCCCAAAGTATCCCCTTTCACGCAAAGTTCGATTTCGGGAGTTCTACACACCCGAATTCAATTTTGTAAAGACCTATGGTTCCTTGGTGTCTTGGCTACTAGAAATATAAAACAAGCCTATATATATTACCCCACTCATTCGTGTATGGCGCTAGACCTCACTTTGTTCAGATTCCGTTTGACACTAGCCTAACCTAAAAAATTTAAGTCACTTTACCAAAAGTTTTCTTGCCCGATTTATTTCACCATTAACCTACTTATAACGATCGGGATCGGCCGTTACATCTTTAGCTTTTAAAGAAATCCAACAAAAATAGCTAATACTTGAATTTCTATGTTGATATTTATACTTGTAACACCCTAGAAAATTTTGAGCTTAGACTCGAACCATCCTTCATTGTGATTAAGATTTTACCGAGGAATTTAATTTTTACTCAAGTGTTAAGGTCACTAGATATAGCACCTTGAGTTCCAAAAAGAACTAAAGAGAAATTTATTCAAGTCCTTCCTAAGTTCTTCTAAATTTTAGGTCAACTTCAAACGACCATAACTTTTATCACAGGATGAGTTAGGTGACCCATAAGATATCAAATGAAAGGTCTTTGGATTATATTTCCAATTCCGCCAAGTTTGCTAAGTTTCGAGTTGAGATGAGTGAGATATGCCCTTTTGAAGTCAGTCTGTCCATTTAAGGAAAGTTACCCGAAAATATGAGGGGTATTTTGCTCTTTTCCTTACCCAATCAGATTTAATTCCTTTTTAGGAAGGTTTTAGGGGTCTAAACTGATTAGGTTCAGTTTTATAATCCTAATATACTCCTAGGGTTTTAGTTAAGAGTTCAAGAAGAGAAAAGAAGAGAAAAAAGGAGAAAAGAAGAAAGGATCAAGGAGTGCGTTGAGATTCTTGAAAGTTGTTGCAAATTTTCACCATGGGTTTGATCCTAAGAGGTATGTAAGTTTCCATAGTTTTGGGTTCGTTCACCCACACGCCAAACATGATTTTCATATTCAAATTTGTCCATAAATATTGAAAGATTTAAGTTCTTGTTAAGTGTTTTTGAAGTTTCATTCTAAATCTTGTTTTGTTGGGGTTTTGATGAATTCTTGAGATAAAAAGTGAGTGTTTTGAGGGATGTATTGAGTATATTATAGTGTACTTATGTTGAGTAATCGAATCCAAGTGATTGGGTAAGAAACCACTTGATTTTAGGTGAGTTAGAGTCTTAAAACGAGAAAGAAAAGTCGTCTGGGTTTTCTGGGATGGGGTTGGCGCGCCGCCCCAGAAGTGCACTAGAAAGATGTATCTGTGGGTAGAGGGTTGGCGCCCTGCACTACTCAGTGCGCCAGGGTCGCCTACCCCCACCCTTTCTCCGTCGTTTTACCCGTTTGAGTCCTTTAAAAGGGTACCCTCATGCCCTATCGATTCTAAACACTCTAAACTACTTATAAACACCTAGAAATCATTCATAACATGAATTATAACCTTGAATTTATAATTCAATTTCAAGGTAGAGTTAAGAGTTAAGTTTTGAGATTTCTTCCGAACATTTTGAGAAAGTCCCTTTGGGTTCTTTTGAGGAGTCTTCTATAATTTCTAATAACTTGTTTCAACACTCGAGCAAGTGAGTATGAGAATGAGAAGAATGTATTCATGAGTCTACTTTATCATCACGAGAACCTTCATATAATGAACCATAACTCTTGAAATCATAATTCACATTCAAGAGAGAGTTAAGAATAGAGTTCAAGAACGTTAGTGAGTTCAATTGTGAATTCTTTGAGATCAACTATTGATTTGAACTACATTTTGAGGAATTAAGTATGAGAATGAGAAGAATTGTATACATGAGTTCCATATTGTTATTTAGACCCTCGAGTCAAGTCGCTCATGACCATAACTTCCGCATGAACTTTATAAACTGAGCACCTTTGAGAGGAGTAGTATCTTCAAGTTCTAAGTCTTGAGTATTGAGTTCCTAATCATTTTGGGATTATATTCCTAATCATGAGACTACTACATGTTACCTATGAAGGTCCTTGAGTTGAGTAATTCATGTCCATAATTCCGTAATGAACCCTATGAGTCGAGTAGTCTTGAGATGAAAAGTATCATTGAGCCCTTGAGTTGAGTAGTTCATGCCATAATTCCTCATGAACCCTTCGAGTCGAGCATTCTTAAGATTAGTAGTATCATCGACTCCTTGAGTTATGGAGTTGTTGGGTTCCAAGTATTGAATCTATGCATGGTTATTGAAAACCTTAAATTGAGTCGTTCACGTCTATAATTCGGCATGAACCCAATTTTAGGAAGTCTTTTTTTAAATTATTTTAAATTTTGTTTTAAAGACTTGAGCACTGAGTTGAGGAAGAGTAGAGCTGAGTTCATTTTCTTTAAAATGATATATGGGAACTAAGTATTCCCAAGAGTAAATATTTTCACATTTAAGATAAGGAGGAAACACTGATTTCCTAAAGAGTTTTTGAGTAGTTTTGAGTACCATCTCTTTTAAGAGATAGATTTTTGAGTAATAATCTCAAACCACAGAAAGAGTTATGTTTTTTAAACTATATGAGCTAGTTACATTTTGGGAGTAGTATTGAGCACCGATAAAAAGACAAGTTCAGATAACTCAAAGTCTCCATAAACCATGTAGCCAACATGGGTAGAAAGGGTCATCATTTTTAGATGATTCCTTAGTGCTTTTTAGCATAGACTATTGGATCCACTTAATAGTAGGTTTTATACCCCGACAAAGTATATGACGGCTCTGTTAGCTTGAGGGAAGATGTTGTATCATCACATAGCTCATAGTGATGGTTGTCGGTTAGAGAATGTCCCATAAAGTTATATTGTATTTTATATACAAATTGAGTTATTATTGTATTTTTCAATACATTAAGTTGCTATCTACTATTTTTAAAGCTTTCCATATATTGCATCTTTTATTATTGCTTTATCCAGAGTTGTGTATCTTATTGTTGAGTAGAGCCTTATTTCATTGAGTTGAATATCTTGTTATTGAGTTGAGCCCTATTTTCTCTGAGTTGAGTTGAACTATGTTTCCTTGAGTTAAGTTGAACTATATTTCTTTAAGTTGAGTTGAGTTGAGTGAATTGAGAAGAGGTAAGTATGTTTCTTTTCCACAAGATCAAGCTTATGTTTATGCTTTAGAATTCCCCTTACATGCTCGTACATTCCATGTACTGAGCCATTTGGCCTACATCATTTCATGATGCAGATACAAGTATTCAGGATCATCAACAAGCGTTTCGTTGAGGTCAGGGGATATTCTAGTCAGCTTTGGTGAGCCTTCTTACATTCCGGAGGACTTCATCTTTATCTTACAGTTAGTAGTTTTGAGATGTCGTGGGTTTTGTCCCGATATCCTTCTTTAATAGTAGAGGCTTCATAGATAGACAGTAGAGTTGGAGAAGTCTATTTCATTTATTTTGTTAAATGTTTTAAAGACTTGAGTTTCCTATTTTTGGCGAGTTGAATATTGTATTTATATTCAGAGTAAATCATTTGAGTTAAAGCTTTGTATTTGAGTTTCATGAATTTTGTTCAGTTTTAAGCTTTTGTATGCTTGAGTTAGTCTTCGGCTTGTATTCATCCAGTATGAGGGTTCTCTTGGAGACCATTAATGGCTCTCGAGTGCCGGCCACGTCTAGGGTGTAGGCTCGGGTCATGACAAACTTTGTGTCAGAGCACAGAGTTCAAGTGTCCTAGGGTGTCTATGAATCCGTGTCAGTAGGATCTTGTTTATAGTTGTGACAGCCCACTTCTATAAATGAGGGACTACAAATATTTAATAAAAGTTTCCCTTCTTTCATACTCTTAATCGTGCAATAGAGCTATGTCATAGAGATTTATTCATACTCGTGCGTTTCTCAGATTCATTAGACTAACCTTCATACTAGAGGTGGTTGAAAAGTAAAGTTGATCCTTTATCGATGAGTTGTTCTTAGCAAAAATCTTGAGGAAGTCACAGAGGGGCTTGAGAGAAGCCCATGAGTGAGTAAGTGTTCACTTTCAGAGGAATGCACTCATATTCATATGAATCATGTATTTGAGCTAAAAGTGAGTTATACTCTTTTCCTTAAGCCTTGTTTCAGTTGAGATCCTTAGACTAACCTTCATACTAGAGGTGGTTGAAAAGTAAAGTTGATCCTTTATCGATGAGTTGTTCTTAGCAAAAATCTTGAGGAAGTCACAGAGGGGCTTGAGAGAAGCCCATGAGTGAGTAAGTGTTCACTTTCAGAGGAATGCACTCATATTCATATGAATCATGTATTTGAGCTAAAAGTGAGTTATACTCTTTTCCTTAAGCCTTGTTTCAGTTGAGATCCTTATGAGGAAGTATGTTTAGAGCTTGGGTATGATTTTCACCTGAAAAGGTAACATGAATTACGAGATCATGAGCAGTAGTAGTGAAAGAGCCCAGAGTTGAAGGAAAGTATGCAGAGGTTTAGTAATCCAAGAAAGGGAGATAGTGATGAGGCAGGCTATGTTATTATAGTCATGCACCCAGTAAGTTATTGATGAGGATTTTTTCCTTATGGATAGACTAAAAAGTGATGAGTTGTGAAGATCTCATGATATGAGGTAGAGTAAGAGTTGCTAGTCAAGATAAGATAAAGTATATCTTTTTAACCATAATAGAGTTGATGCCGATGTGCCATCGTGTTAGAGGGGGCTAAAAATATATGTGTTTAATAGAAGCACAGAGTATTCATGAGGTGATAGACCCAAGCTAGGCTTATGATTCTTTTGAGAGGGTCATGATGTTCAGAAGGTTATAGAACCGATCAAGTAATGAGGTATAGTATAGTAGGTGAGCAATCGTATTAATATTCGGGTTTAGTATTGAACATTAAGCTTGAATTTGAGATGAGTGTCATGATCCAAAGAATGGCAACATGAGGGTGATGGTGTCAGTTTTTAGATTTGATCTGGAAGACTTGACATAGAGTAGGTGTGGAATTGAGGTGATTAGCTGCAAAAATAAATGAGTGGTACAAGTGAGAGACCCTAACCTTTAGATAAGAGCAGTGAAGTGTGGCTAAGTCACAAGAGTAACAAGAGCATTAAGAGGTGTACCGAGAGGGTATCTAATCAGAAGAGGTTAAGAGAAACACCTTAGAAAGAGGTATTAGTATCTTCTTATGGAGAGTTCGGTAGTCATGAGATAAACTTCTATTGAGTGTTAGAGTAAAAGAGGATGTAGACCAGTTTAGAGATGATGGAATAGGTCCATAACTTTAAAGTGTTAGCTTTAGACCTAAGGGGGAGATGACAAGATGAGAAATCAAGTCAAGTGTTTGAGAATAAGATAGTAATTAGTTCCAAAGAGTATGAGAGATATCTTTTCTAAGGTCCTTTTAGTAAGAGAGTGATGTTAAAAAGACAAGGTTAATGAACTTATCGTGATAGTGATGATGTGTTTATTCCATCTAAAGTTATAAATGTGAAGGAAGAGGAGGATGAGGTTTTACTATGAGAAATAGTTAAATGAGAGCCCTTAGTTGGTTTCGAATAGTAATGCAGGAAATTCTAGTTGGTATGGAAGAGATGATAAGAGTAACCCCGTTCCATACCCAGTCCACCCGTCATTCGAGGACAAATGATCCCAAGGGGGAGATATTGTAACACCCCAGAAAATTTTGAGCTTAGACTCGAACCATCCTTTGTTGTGATTAAGATTTTATCGAGGAATTTAAATTTTTCCTAAGTGTTAAGGTCACTAGATATAGCACCTTGAGTTCCAAAAAGAACTAAAGAGAAATTTATTCAAGTCCTTCTTAAGTCTTCTAAGCTTTGGGTCAACTTCAAACGACCATATCTTTTAGCAGACGATGAGTTAGGTGACCCATAAGATATCAAATGAAAGGTCTTTGGATTATCTTTCCAACGCCGCCAAGTTTGCTAAGTTTTGAGTTTGGATGAGTAAGATATTCCCTTTTGAAGTCATCCTGTTCATTTAAGGAAAGTTACCCGAAAATATGAGGGGCATTTTGTTCTTTTCCTTACCCAATCAGATTTAATTCATTTTTAGTAGGGTTTTAGGGGTCTAAACTGATTAGGTTTAGTTTTATAATCCTAATATACACCTAGGGTTTTAGTTGAGAGTTCAAGAAGAGAAAAGACGAGAAAAGAGGAGAAAAGAGGAAAGGATCGAGGTGTGCATCGAGATTCTTGAGAGTTGTTGCGGATTTTTGTCATGATTTGATCTCTAAGAGGTATGTAAGTTTCCATAGTGTTGAGTTCGTTCACCCACACGCCAAACATGATTTTCATATTCGAATTCGTCCATAAAGATTGAAAGATTTAAGTTCTTGTTAAGTGTTCTTGAAGTTTCATTCTAAATGTTGTTTTGTTGGGGTTTTGATGAATTCTTGAGATGAAAGTAAATATTTTGAGGGATGTATTGAGTAGATTAGAGTGTACTTATGTTGAGTAATCGAATCCAAGTGATTGGGAAAGAAACCATTTGATTCTAGGTGAGTTAGGGTCTGAAAATGAGAAAGAAAAGTCATTGGGGTTTTCTGGGATGAGGCTGGCGCGCCACCCCAAGAGTGCACCAGAAATATGTGTCTGTAGGTAGAGGTATGGCACCCTGCGCCACTCAGTGCGCCAGGGTCGCCTGCCCCCACCCCTTCTCCATCGTTTTACCCGTTTGAGTCATTTAAAAGGGTACCTTCAAGCCCTATCGATTCTAAACACTCTAAACTACTTCTAAACACCTAGAAATCATTCATAACATAAATCATAACCTTGAATTCAAAATTCAAAATTCAAATTCAAGGTAGAGTTAAGAGTTAAGTTTTGAGAGTTCTTCTGAACATTTTGAGAAAGTCCCTTTGAGTCCTTTTGAGGAGTCTTCTACAATTTCTAATAACTTGTTTCAAGACTCGAGCAAGTGAGTATGAGAATGAGGAGAATGTATTCATGTGTCTACTTTATCATCACAAGATTCTTAATATCATGAACCATAACTCTTGAATTCATAATTCACATTCAAGAGAGAGTTAAGAATAGAGTTCAAGAACGTCTTTGAGTTCAATTGTGAATTCTTTGAGATCAACTATCGATTTGAACTAAGTTTCTAAAAAGTAAGTATTTTGAATGAGAAGACTCCTATACATTAGTTCCATGTTGTTATTTAGACCCTCGAGTCGAGTCGTTTATGCCCATAACTTCCGCATAAACTTCATAAATTGAGCATCTTTGAGAGAAGTAGTCTCTTCAAGTTCTAAGTCTTGAGTATTGATTTCCTAATCATTTTGGGATTATATTCCTAATCATGGGACTACTACATGTTACCCATGAAGGTCCTTAAGTTGAATAATTCATGCCCATAATTCCGCTTGAACCCTATGAGTTGAGCAGTCTTGAGATGAGACCTATCATTGAGCCCTTGAGTTGAGTAGTTCATGCCCATAATTCTGCATGAACCCTTCGAGTCGAGCATTCTTAAGATTAGTAGTATCATCGACTCCTTGAGTTTTGGAGTTGTTGAGTTCCAAATATTGAATCCTATGCATGGCTATTGAAAACCTTGAATTGAGTTGTTCACGTCCATAATTCGGCATGAACCCTATTTTAAGAAGCCTTTTGCTAATTGTTTTAAAACTTGTTTTAAAAACTTGACCACTGAGTTGAGGAAGAGTAGAGCTGAGTTCATTTTCTTTAAAATGATATATGGAAACTAAGTATTCTCAAGAGTAAATGTTTTCACATTTAAGATGAGAGGAAACATCGATTTCCTAAAGAGTTTTTGAGTAGTTTTGAGTACCATCTCTTTTAAGATTTAGAGTTTTGAGTAATAATCTCAAACTATAGAAAGAGTTATGTTTTTTTAAACATATGATCTAGTTATATTTTGGGAGTAGTATTGAGCACCGATATGAAGACGAGTTCATATAACTCGAAGTCTCCATAAACCATGTAGCTAACATGGGTAGAAAAGGTCATACTTTTTAGATGATTCCTTAGTGCTTTTTAGCATAGACTAGTGGATCTACTTAGTAGTAGATTCTATACCTCAGCAACGTATAGGACGACCCTGGCAGCATGAGGCAAGATGTTGTATCATCACATAACTCATAGTGATGGTTGTCGGTTAGATAGTCTCTCATAGAGTTATTTTGTATTTTATATACAAACTGAGTTATTATTGTATTTTTCAATACATTGAGTAATTATCTACTGTTTTAAAATATTCCTATATATTGCATCTTTTATTGTTGCTTTATCCAGAGTTGAGTATCTAGAGTTATGTATCTTATTGTTGAGTTGAGCCTTATTTCACTAAGTTGAATATCCTGTTATTGAGTTGAGCCGTATTTTCTCTGAGTTGAGTTGAACTATGTTTCCTTGAGTTGAGTTGAACTATATTTCTTTAAGTTGAGTTGAGTTGAGTGAATTGAGAAGAGGTAAGTATGTTTTTTTTTCACCAGTTCAAGCTTATGTTTATGTTTTAGAATTTCCCTTACATGCTCGTACATTCCATGTAATGAGCCATTTGGCTTGCATCATTTCATGATGTAGATACAGGTATTCAGGATCATCAACAGGTGTTTCGTTGAGGTCAGGGGATATTCTAGTCAGCTTTGGTAAGCCTTCTTACATTCCGGAGGACTTCATCTTTATCATACAGTTAGTAGTTTTGAGATGTCGTGGGTCTTGTCCCGATATCCTTCTTTAATAGTAGAGGCTTCATAGATAGACAGTATAGTTTGAGAAGTTTGTTTCATTTATTTTGTTAAATGTTTTAAATACTTGAGTTGCCTATTTCTGGCGAGTTGAATATTCTATTTATATTCAGACTAAATCATTTGAGTTAAAGCTTTGTATTTGAGTTTCATGAATTTTATTCAGTTTTAAGCTTTTGTATTCTTGAGTTAGGCTTCCACTTGTAGTCATCTAGGATGAGAGTTCTCTTGGGGACCAACAATGGTTCTCGAGTGCCGACCACGTCCAAGGTGTAGGATCAGGTCGTGACAATAGTAGGCAATAAAAGTGTGAACTTGAGCTACTTTCCAAAATTTCCTTTTCTTCCAACCTTGAAACTTGATTTGGAAGATGGATGAATTAACTTTTTAACATAGTAAGAGGTGATGAGAATGGCAATGCATGCGACAATGAAAGAATTTGGTGCAAGGTTGAGTCTGTTGAGTAAATGTAAGTCACTAATGCGGTTGATATGTCAAGGGGTATGGTTTCGTGAGAGGTGTAGGGGTTGACCGGATGCTAGAGATTGACTATGAGCAAGCCTAAGATGTGGGACAAGTGAAAAATTAGAGATGACATGTTGTTTTACGGATACATGAAGAAAGTATGAGTTAAACACCAAGTAATATCCATCCTAAGCTAAAAAAATAATGTAGAACTTACTTACCAAAAGGGGAAAAAACCTAGTTATACAGTTAGAGGCACTTTATTAATTATTGTATTTAATTGGTTGACACGGTTTTCCCCTGTAGTTTCCAGTGATTGTTTTATTGAACTTTGCTAGCTCTTTGGTCCTAGCATTGTCCCTAATGTGCAACCTAGTAGTAGTGTCTTGATAGTTACACATTTTGAGTTGTTTTGGTGTAAATATCAGTCCATTCTATATTAATGAGGGGTCATGAATATTTAACATCAAGACATAAGAATTTTTTCAGCTGCTTTGGATGTACTTTTAGCATGTATTCCAGTGATATTGGGAGCTATGTTGGGATAATTTTGTCAATGTTACTTCCACTTTTCATTGCTACGAAATTGCAAATTATAATCATACGAGACATTGGGATGATACAAGAATGATTTTTTTTGGAAAAATGAGGACCACATTATATATGAGGAGTCTCAAGTTGGCATTGAAATTATGACATCTGGTTGTTGAGATACGATCAAATGGTCTCTTGCCATAGCTCATGGTCGAATTTCTTGTTTTATGCATATTTTTTCATTGTTTAGTTTTGCAAGGTTTAATATTTGTTTTGTTTCATGATTGTGAATTCAATATAATATGCTTAAAGGTAAGTGTAGGACTATTAGTTTTGCAAGGTTTAATTTTTGTCATTTTATTGGAGACAAGTTATGTGCAGATTATTATTGATAAAAATCCCCACTTATGTAACACCCTGTATCCGAAAACAGATCAAACCAGCAGATTACCAAAAGTTGCAGGTGCAACCCACGGTTGCCACCCACGCCCCGTGGTCCTGGATCGTGGATCGAAGCCCCAGAACTAAGTCTCTGAAGCCAATCCACGGTTGACAGGACGAACCTGGGTCAGTCCACGAACCATCAGTCAGTCTGTGGTCGGCTGCGACAGACTTAAGTCAGGGGTCGTTTGGTCTTTTCCTCATGCGTTGGACCCCTAAACTACGTCGTTTAACCCCTAAAATTAATTGTTTTGGTAAGGTTTAGCCTAGAAACTAAATAAGAACTTACCCTAATAAATCATTCACCAAAATCATTGAAACTTAGAGCAAAAGAGGGAGAAAGTGATGCCAGTTTTCCTCCAAAAACACGAAGCGAGTTCTCATTAGTTCCACCCCCGAAATCGAAAGATTTTTCATGAATTTCGTCACCAGGTATGTGGAATTTCAATAGTGGGTTCCTTTTTCCCATTAGGTCCCTAGATTTCAATTAGAATCTTGACTCCCTTAATATTATCTAGACCTAGGGTTTCTTAAATGTTAGAAATTGTTGGGTTTTAGCTATTAGAATGATCCAGATCAGATTTATCATATTGTTGCTTAGTTTCTTGTATGATATTCAGAACCCTAGTTGTATATATTTGTTTAGTCCATGAATTATACATGCTAGGTCAGATTATTCAAATATACATGCTTCATTTTACGAATGTCACATTATCAGTCATAATTATTGCATTCCCAGAGTTTGCATGTCAGTAATTGAGCTATCCAGTACTTCACCATTTCAGTATTAATATTGCTTATATACATCAATTGGGAGTAGCTTAATACCGAGTGGACTAGGGTCAGTCACCCTCAAGTCCCAGAACTATGTGCCCTTGTAGGTTTATAAGTTCCCTATGTGGGCATTATATTTTAGTGATCACGTCAATCATGCCTCTATACCTCTGGCAGGGTATATTGGGTCCTCTCGATGAGACGTATACATCGGACTCTACATTTAACTCATGTGGTTTTATGTCGGTTATTAGTAGTTCCCACAGTCCAGTCAGATTTTATTGCATTGATTATGTTATCAGTTACAGTCAGGTTTCAGTCTCAGCATGTTATAAATTTGGTCATTGCATTCAGTTATGTCATGTTCAGTAATCTTAGTATAGTATCATGCTTTTCCCATATCATTGCTCAGTTATATATTTTTTTTCAGTTATGTATATTGTTCAGCTTTATTCTATCATGCATGCTCAGTACCTTTCAAGTACTGATGCATACTCTGCACTACATCTTCTCATGATGTAGGTTCAAGTTCTCAGCTTCCAGATCACGCATAGACCGGTTCCTGATATCCCGTTCAGCAGCATCACTGATGAGTCCTCAATTCTCGAGGACGAAAGACATGTTTCTTTTGCTTTTAGTCTTTAGTTTTCAGTTTTGCTAGATTTAGCTTGGGCATGTCCTAACACTTCTAGTCAGTTCGAGGCTTATTTCAGACATAGTTAGTTTCAGTTTAGCATTTAAGTTTGACCTTTCAGTTGTTGTTAAACTCTCAGTCTTTATATATTAAGATTAGTCTATGGGTATTCCCCATCATTTCGGTTTACCTTATGTTTTAAGCTTCCGCATAGTGTTTCTATTTCAGTAAATCTTTATGTATTCCTATGATATGCCAACAGGGTTAACTTGGGGTCACTCGTGATCCTAGGTCCCGTGTCCGCATCCTAGGGGTAACTTTGGGGAGTGACAAAGTTGGTATCAGAGCATTATGTTTAAGAGTCCTAGGATGTCTGAAAAACCTCACTAAGTAGAGTCATTTTTATAGGTGTGAAGAGCACCACATCTAATGAAAAGGAGGCTACGAAGTAGTTTAGGAAAACTTTACTTTCTTGATCGTGTGTAAGGTATGATCTCTTTCTAATCCATCGTTATACGCTTTCAGATCATGCCTCCTCGTAGAGATTACGGAAGGAATGTGAATGCCTGCAACGCTAACGCAACTCCTCCAGTCCCAAATCAGGAAGTTTCAAATGTATAGTTCCGAAATGACATTCATCTTTTGGCTCAGAGTGTGACCAACCAGAACAACCAGCAGGTTCCAATCCCTGCAAATGCTAGTGATGGATCAGTGGCAACCAAGTTTCGTGATTTTGTTAGGATGAATCCGTCGGATTTCTTAGGGTCGCAGATTAGTGAGGATCTACAAAACTTCATAGATGAGGTCGAGAAGATCTTTAGAGTGATGAAAGTGACAAGTAATGATAGGGTAGAGTTGGCATCCTATCAGCTTAAGGATGTAGCTCACATCTGGTATACGCAATGGAAAGAGAACAGGGGTACTGATGCAACTCCTATCACTTGGGAATGCTTTAGTGAGACTTTTTTGGACAGGTTCTTCCCAAGAGAGTTGAGGGAGGCAAAAGCCCAGAAGTTCATAAATTTGAGGCAAGGTAACATGACAGTCCAAGAGTATAGACTCAAGTTCACCCAACTCTCCAGGTATTCTCCTCACATGGTTGCTGATTCCAGGACTCAAATGAATAAGTTTCTGTATGGGGTATCCGACCTAGTAAAAACAGAGTGTAGAAATGCTATGTTGCTGGAAAATATGAACATCTCTAGGCTCATGACTCATGCTCAGCAGGTTGAGGGAGATAAGCTTAGGGAACATGCTAAGGAGAACAAAAGGCTAGAACAGGCAACTATGAGTAGTCTCAATAGAAGTCGGGTGGTGGAAATCGCTCGCAGGTTCATCAAAAGTCTTTCAGCTCCAGAACATTTTTCAGCTAGTGCTCCATCTTCCAGGTCTCGACAGTCATGCCTCTATACCTCTGGCAAGGTATATTGGGTCCTCTCGATGAGGCGTATACATTGGACTCCATATTTAGCTTATGTGGTTTTATGTAGGTTATTAGTAGCTCCCACAGTCCAGTCAGATTCTATTGCATTAACCATGTTATCAGTTAAAGTCAGGTTTCAGTCTCAGCATGTTATAAATTTTGTCATTGCATTTTAGTTATGCCATGTTCAGTAATCTCAGTATAGTATCATGTTTATCTCATATCATTGCTCAGTTATATGCTTTGTTCAGTTATGTATGTTGTTCAACTTTATTCTATCTTGCATGCTCAGTAACTTTCAAGTACTGATGCATACTCTGCGCTACATTTTCTCGTGATGTAGGTTCAGGTCCTCAGCTTCCAGATCACGCATAGATCGGTTCCCGATCTCCAGTTCAGCAGCATCAGTGATGAGTCCTCAATTCTCGAGGACGATAGACATGTTTCTTTTGCTTTTAGTCTTTAGTTTTCAATTTTGCAAGATTTAGCTGGGGGATGTCTCGGCACTTCTAGTCAGTTAGAGGCTTATTTCAGACATAGTTAGGTTCAGCTTTAGCATTTGACTTTGACCTTTCAGTTGTTGTTAAACTCACAGTCTTTATTTATTCAGATTAGTATATGGGTATTCCCCATCATTTCGATTTACCTTATGTTTTAAGCTTCTGCACAGTGTTTCTATTTCAGTAAATCTTTATGTATGCTTATGATATGACAACATGGTTAGCTTGGGGTCACTCGTGATCCTAGGTTCCGCATCCGCGTCCTGGGGGTAGCTTCGGGGAGTGACAACTTAGCTTGCTGCTTAGTGGTATTTGGTTAGAAAAAAATGAGATAAAGGGCTTTGAAATGATCTTATACAGACGAAGGAGGATAAGAAGAAATTGCAAAGGGACGTAAAGAGAAGCTTGAAATCTTCAAAGTAGCACCTCTAAGCTAGCTGAAAAATAATAAGAGGTTACTAAATTGAGCTATATGTATGAGTAATCCCAGGATAAACTGACGAATTTGACTTCTAAATCAAAGAACTTAATGCTGAAGCCCAGAAGAGAGTACAGACAGGAGTTGAAATGTGTATCAAAAGACAACCTAAATGTGCAATTAATTATTTGCTCCTTGTGAGAGGTGGATCTAAAAAAGAGCTTGATTTTGTTCAAAAGGGAATACAATGAGTTCAAGTCTTCTCAAGCTGAACTGTACGGTATAAATAAGTTGAAAGCAAGATATCAAAGTATAACTATCATATTCAACTCACTTCTCTAATTCAATTAGCTAAAATCTAGTTGTATAGAATGATATTAGGTTGAAAGGAAGGCCCAAAAATCACTTCTCTAGAGGAAGGTAATTGTGTTATATATAGTTGGAATGAGGACACAAAAATCACTTTTCTATAGAAAGGTAATCTCGAACTTTAAGCTGCCCCTGACGTTCTTTTTGATAAAGATCTAGAACAGTTTTTTAAAATCAATCATTGGCATTTATTAATCAAATGAACACAAACAAACATATCACATGGGCAGAAACCCAAGTTTTCCCGATCAAACAAAAATAACAAGACAAATTATAAAACAACACAAAAATAAAAACACCTAGTTGTACATATACCTTTATCTCTAGGGTTTCCTAATTCATTCGTCCTCTTTATCTTCTTCGTTGTTGAAACACTTGAGATAATCATTGTAATTGAAATACAAATCATAATATTCCTTCTCATTTGAATCATTTCCTTCAATATCAACTGCATTTGATGTCGTGACAATGGTGCTTGGACCAGACATGTTTTGTTCACGAACATCTTGCGGAAAATTAGTATTTATTGTTCCCAATCTATTAATTGTTGCATCTTCAATATTTGTATTGAACTCCATTGGACTACTTGAATATATTGTTACATGGGCCGCATTGACATCCATGGTGTAATCGTGATGATCACAACTATTATACTCCAAACAAGGCTTATAATTGGTGCTCCTAATAATTGGTCCTTGTGAACCAAATAATGGTCCATTATTTTGTATCCGACCATCAACATTATTTTGTGAAGACAAAAAAGGGTTGAGGTAGTGGGGTTGAGCCTGAAGTTGTGGGTGGCACAATAGTTGTTGCTACTGTTGAGTTGAACTAGCAAAAATGTTGTTTGTGTTAATTGGTTGGAATTCTCTAACTCTTGGGGTTTGATTTAGAACATTTGTTTGAATATGAGGCATTCTCTCAAGCTCTATATTTTGTGAAGACAAAAAAGGGTTGAGGTAGTGGGGTTGAGCCTGAAGTTGTGGGCGATAGAGTTGTTGTTGTTGCTGTTGAGTTGAACTAGCAAAAATGTTGTTTGTGTTAATTGGTTGGAATTCTCTAACTCTTGGGGTTTGATTTGGAACATTTTTTTTAAATATGAAGCATTCTCTCAAGCTCTATAAAGTTATTTTCTTGTTGACAACCACTTGACGATTCTTAACGAATGTATTTTTGCTCTTCTGGAGGTCTCCATTTCTTGCTGCGATGCATCTGAAAGAAGAAAAAAAAAACAAAGGAGAGTTTGGACTAGGGATATATTTATCATCACAACTCATTATTATTTAGATGTGTTTGAAATACACTTATTTTGATAGAAAACATAATTGGTGTTTGGTAATGGTGAATGATAAAAATCATTTTTTGAGTTAAAAATTGTCATTAATATTATTTCATTGAATAATCACTACAAGAAAATAAAAAAACAACAAAGAATAATTTCTATCACTAGACATACAATAAAAGTTTGTCGCTAATCCTCTTTTGATAAAACTTTTGAGTACTATGAATAGTTACCTAACATTTATCAGCTGAGAGATGTAAGATTAAATTTTTTTTCTAATTAATTAAGCAAAATTAATGTTAAGCAAACCATTTTCTAGCAAGTGTTTGACGAAAAATATGAGATCTCCCAAGCATTAAATCAAAAATCGTTCTAAGCAAACATTTTCATGAAAATATCTTTTCCAATAACAAACACACATAATTTATAACTTAGCCTTTTTTTAGGAATGTTACCTGAAGATGGCTTGAAACTTGATTCTTGGTAAGACCAGACACATTCATCTCCTTAACAATATTTTCCAGCAAACAACCTACATGTTTCATTAGAATGTAACTTAAATTTAATCACTAGAAAAATACTCCTTGATCAAGCCAAGGTATCAGTAAACACAATAATTACTATGCATTAATTCCAAACTACTTGACGTTATATATAAATATGAATTTCTACTGTTCATATCGCTTCATAGAAATGAATTGTCGAGAAAAGTAGTTAATAATGAAGTAAACTTACTTTTTTCACCAAGTTGTTGTGTAGCTTCCACAAATTTACCATGAAGATTTGTTGTCCATTCTATACAGTCCTTTCGCGTAACTGTTACATTACTAGCATTTATCTTTCTTTCTCCTTCATTAATCTCTTTTGTGTTTTGTCTTCCTCTTTTCCTCCCGAGATTATATTTTCCATTTGATATGACATTTGTTTCAACCTCATTAGTATATTTTCTTTGTTCCTTAGTATTAATAGGCATATTCTTCTCCCCAACTTATTTTTTTATCTCCAACAATATTATTGTTACCAATTTCATCAACAATATTCATCAAATCTCTAAATTCTTCTCTCTCTTTCTCTCTTTGTATTTTTTTACTCAATACAAATTGCCACAAGCATTTCACAATTTCCTTGTCAAGTGGCCTTTTGAAGTAAAGGAAAGCTCCATCATCGAAAGCCTTCTTTGCAAAGAGTTCATTATATTCATCACATACAATTGCATAATTATTTTCAAAACTAGCAATTAGAATTGAGTTATATTAAACATTATGTGAATAGTTAGTTTCATGCATAATCACTAAATTTTATGTGTTATTACCATTACAAATCAATTGCATATCAAATCACTGTAGAAAAAAAGGATTAACACTGGATAATTTCTATTGCCAAATAATTAAAAATAGTCAATAATGACAGATTATCAAAACAAACTATGTTAGCTACATATGAACTATCTAGCGATGAATTTTATATTATTTTTGAAGTATATATTGATAAGAGTAACTAATTTTACCCACTATAACAATAAACTCTTAAAATATCCATGTCATATCTATTAAAACCTTATGTGACTAATTAATTTCAAGTATATTGACTGATATAAATTTTACAAGATATCCATTTATCATATACTAAAAAAATAAGATTTGATAACGGATAATTTATGTCGCTAATTAAAGAACAAAAAATCATTAATCTTATTTAATGATGAATTATTCAAACTTTATTTAGCTATATACTATTTAAAAATTGATCAACGGTGAATTATAGTTAATGATTGCTTGTAGTATATTAATTAATATAATTGCCTTTACACAACAAGAAAATAAAGATCGATTAAATACTTACACAGAGAGACTATTGATGTGAGGCCAAAAATACATATTTATAATCATTATTTACCTTACATTTATTATTTATATCTGTCCTTTTTAGTATTAATTTTATGAATTGTGCTAAATAGTGTATTTTATTTATAGGAGTAAATTGGTATAAAGTTGAAGAAGTTTGGAGCTAAAACGAATTAAAGATGGAAGGTTGAAGAAGGAAATCAAGCAAGCAGCTTAATGAATTAAATTTAATATAATAATGTATAAAATATAAAGTTACAAAGTTCAAATAGGAAAAGAGAATACCTTCCGCGTGGCAGCAGTGGAACACCTTCAGATTGTTGAAGTCGTGCAGAATTGAGGCGGTTGCACAGTTCACGCGTAAAACTGGGAAATCCAATTCTATTCAGTTTGGGTTCCTAAATGATTGGAATTCAATTATTTTATTTAGGGTTTCTTACCTCTATAAATAGTCCATAGAAATAATTATTGGAGAAAGAGAACGAATAGAGAGTAAGGAGGAGGTATTTTTTAAGAGAAAGTCGTCAATACTTTTTAGGGTTCTTTTCTTCTTCTTTTTATTTTCTTAGACATTAGTAGCTAAAGCTCTTGTTCTGGAGCTGTAGCTACGGATTCAATATTGATTATTTTAGGTTATTCAATTAATTCTTGGTTGTCATTATAAGTTACTTCTATATTCTTGTTTTAGTATTTTGTGCTTGATCACCATGAGATAAATATATTGTCTAATCTTAAAATCGAACGAGGAGGGATTAGATAGACCAGAGGATATAGAGAGCTCGGTCCACCCATTAGATTGAGGTGATTAGTGTTCAGGAGTGACGCCCAGACGAACACCTTGTTTGGTTACGAAATAGGATGAAATATAAATGCTCGCCAGTTAGTCTATTTATCCCCGCTCAACGATGTAGTTAGATAGCTAACTGGAGTAGGCGACTAGAGGTGTGTAGCCCGACTCATACACTATTGTAAGTAATTTTATTATTTTTTCTTGCAATCTTCTTTTTTTTTTGGTTTTTTTGAATAAATAATTAGACTAGTATAATTTAGTAAATAGTTAATTAACAAGTCCCTTGGGAACGATAACTTGTTTCTTAAAGAATCTATATTACTTGCGCGACCACGTACACTTGCGAGTGTAATTGGAAGCAACAACTATAATCAACACCATAGCTTGTTTCAAGAGTTCAAAACAAAATGAATCTGGTGAATGGACATTGATTATCATCACATCAATTTTTCCTTTCCTTTGGAGAGCATTGACATCCCCACGAGAGCCATATCAACGGTCGTAAATGAATATATTCATGCACTTTGAAAGTCAGTGTATTAAGAACAGGAAAAGAATATTATTCACACTCTTATCATTATTAGGGTCTGTTTATTAAATACCACTCCTATAATTAATTTGTTACTTTAATTTGTTTGTACAACACAATTTCTTATTTTATGCATTTGTACTTCTATACCTACAAAGTAGCTAGCAAAAAATTCAAGTCAACACAATTTACGTAACTTAGACATAAACAATCAATGAAAATTTACAAAGTAATTGAGAAATCAAACAAAAGCAAATAAGAAAAAGTCATAAAAACGCACTTAAGCTATACACAATACACCCCCCCCCCCCAAACCCACCCAAATTGATGGGGGTTTGGCTGCCTGAATTACCTGTTAAATACTTTTTTTTGCGGTGTAAAATGGTTCAAGAGAATTACTATTTAAGTTAGCTTTCGGAGTATAGTAAGATAATTATAACATTTATTTATTTTTTTCAAGAATTTTAAAAATTGTTTATTGTCTTCACAAATTAAAGCAGGAAAAGTAATTGAATAACTATTAAGGTTGAGACAAAATTAAAAATAATATTTGAAAAGTAGTCATTAAAGTAGACTCAAATTTGGTCCGTTTCGATTAAGAAAAAACTTAATAAAATTAAAATATTTAAAAACTTGAGGTGCACGTGCAACCAAAAGAAGGTGTGTATTAAAAAAAAAAAAATCTTTAAAGAAAATATTATTTTTTTCATAAAAAATATCTCTCCCCACTTTTTTATCTACACCAATAAAATACAAAAAAAGAAGTTATTTTAAATAATATTGACAGCAAGATCAACTCTTATCATGTCCTTCTCTTACTCTTTCTATTCCCTCCCGTTACTCTAATATGGTGCCTCCACCACCCTAGTGAATTTATTTTTTATAAAATTAGAGATCTCCACCTTTATTTATTTTTTGAGTAGTTTAAATAATTTTCACCTCCAACTCTATGTCTCTCTAGGCCATTTGACAAAGAATAGTTTCCCTTTTTTTTCGACAAAAAGACCAAGTGTAAAACACATATGTAGGTTGATTAAATAATTAATATTATCATAAAAATATGTCCCTTACGATGAAAAACCTGATTAAATTGGAACGACACAGAAATCAACATAAATCTATTGATCCCCTTTAAAAAAATCATATACATCTTTATGAAAGAAACTAATCATTTGTGTGAATGGTTATTGCAAGAACCACAAATAAAAAATATCTAATTTACTTTTTTTAACCACAAAAAAATCATTTATTAACTAGTAAAACAACATAAACAAGCATAGAAATAGTATTATGGAAACAAGAAAGAGAGAAATTCAAAATTTGAAAGATAAATGAAATCCGAAATAAGTCAATGATCACAAATTAGATAACAAGTATCATATCAATTAAACTCCTATGAATAATGACATAGAATTTAGTTATATATATATATATATATATATATATATTTTTAAAAAAAGAGGTTATACGATTTATATAACATTTTTAGAGATGTCACCTTTATATTTATAAGATTTTAGCAAACCAACCATCTCAGTAACATTCTCTTTGTCATGATCTACAAGCATCACACGAACTTCATCTATCATACTATTAAAAGGAGTTGCCATCATATTACTTATTTCTTCAATAATTTGAATTTTATTTTATTCAGACATAAGAATGAGGAGACACAAGGCACTACTCTATATATAGGGCTGAATTTATAAGATAAACACAACTCTTTTGGTAAATTTGTTAATTGAAGATTTAATGTGGTGTTCACTTTCCCCTTGAAGCTTGTTTATATTAGGAAAATGAGCAAGTTTAGGAGTGAAAAAGTGGAAGCACTTTTTATTATTTTTCAAATTATTGAAAATTCAGAAATTTAACTTCAAGTTAAATTTCCAGAATTTGATGGTCAAATTTGTTTTTTAGAGTTCAACTACGAAAAATAGTAAAAAAAATTCACAACCAAACACACAAATCTGAAATAACTAATACAAATTAAGCAAAATAAATCCGAAATAATACATTAATTTTTTTATTTTATAAAATATAAAAATTTGGGACAAGTTCAAAATTAAATGAAAACAATAATTATATCTTGACCCAAAAATAAATTTGAAGCAAATTTTGCCAAACAAAATTTCCACAAATTTTTTCCTCCAAAAATGCTTCCAAAATGTGTATCAAATGAGTTCTAAACGGAAAATATTCCACAAGCATAATATATTTCATAAGTAAAAAAGATTTTTTTTAAAAAAAACATAAAAAAATATAGGAAAAAGGGTCTGATATACCCCTCAACTTTTGCTATTTGGAGTTGATATGCCCCTCGTTATGAAAGTGGCTCATATATGCCCAGAGGCGGAGCCAGAATTTGATATTTGTGGGTTCTAAATTTTAAAACAGAACAACATATTTGACTAATATAACAATCGTTAAAATTTCACTAGACAAGTTGTTATGTTTTGAAATCAGAAATGATGCATCATTTGGTACACTTTCAAATAGTTCATTTATTAATATGAAGATTTGAGTTATTTATTTCAAAGTTCTAATTTTTTGGTAAAAGGTAGATAAGTGTTATATTTTAGTACAACTTTTGAACATTTTTTTCTATATTCTCAATATTATTTTAAGTAAAATTAAAATTATTAAATTCACCATTAATATTGTTGGGACCTAAAGGGAAGGTTTTACTTGCTTCACCCTTGAGCCACTCTTGCCCTGAAAGTTGAAGTTCCGAGAAGCAAACAATAACTTAATTAATATAATCAATTATTAATACGTGAAACAGTCTTAAAATCGAAGATTAATAATAAGATCCTTGAATAAATTGTTAAATAATGTAAAGACAATAAAAAAAAAAGAGAGAAAAGGGAGAGCCGAGGAGGAACTGAGAAGAGTAAATAGTACAGGACAGAGGTCTGCACTTTGACAACAAGCAGTAGCAATGAAGTAGATAGTAAAAATTAGAACCCTAACTTTTTTTTTTTTTTTTTTTTGGGTTTAACGTTTTATTGAATGCTTCAAAAGAATTCAATAGTGAGATGTTGTTTTAGAGTATGACACTATATTTTTGTTACTTACAATTATCTATTTTGAAATTAATTGTCAGATGTTGTTTTGGAGTATGACACTACCTTTTTATTATTTTCAATTATCAATTTTCTATTTTATTGTTTGAAAAAAATTTAAAAAAAATTTATATAGGAAAAATTGAATTAAAGGAGGGTAAAAGATAGGCACAAAGCACATTTTTAATCCAAAATAAAAAAATTCGGAAAAATTGAATTAAGTAAAAAAATGAATAGTTGCTAGTGGGGCTCAAACCCCCAACCAAAGAATCAGAGCTACCCGCGCTTACCACTGCGCCACACACCTTAGTTTGATGTGGGTTCGCACACAATATTTAAATATATATACATGATTTTTTATACGTATATAGGGTCAACGTAAAAGCCAGTGGGTTTGTCCGACCCCCATTTAACACCGTAGCTCCGCTCCTGTATATACCCTTACTGTTATACAAACGGCTCACATATACCGCTGCCGTTACAAAATGAGCTCACACATACCCTTCATTTAACGGAAGTGAAAAAATTAATTTTAAATTTATATTTTTGACTTTTAATTTTTTAAAATCATTTAGGGGTATATATGATTCTTCTAGCAAAGTTCAAGGTATATTTCAATTTTTTTTATACATAAATTATTTTTTGATTTCTTTGATCTTCATTATTTAAGTTTCTTATTCTTATTTTATTTTGTTCTTTCATTCCTTAGTGTAAAGAAAAAAATTTAAAACTATTTTTTTGTGGCTATATTATAATTTAAAACAATTTTTTTTTGTCTATATTGTAATTTAATTTTTGTTTTTGATGAAGTTTTTTTTTTGTCATCTATAATAAGTTTTACAAGAATATTAGTGAAACATAAATAAATTTGACCATTTAAATAATAAATTTAAATTAGTCATTGAAACAAAAAAAGTAAAAAAAAATAATGTTTGAGGAGGATTAAATATATCAATATGGGATTATAGGTTTTTATTTAAAAAAAATAATAAAATAAAACTAAATTTTTTCTTTTCATTTTCGTTAGAGGAAAAGGGTATATGTGAGTCATTTGTATATAAGCAGGCTATATATATATATATTCTCTTATTATATAAGTGGGAGTTGAAGCTACCCATTAACTTGACATGTGGAATTACTAGAGCCCACACACACACACACACACATACACACACACACATATATATATAGGGAAAAGGGACGGATTTACCCCCGAACTTTAATAAATGGTACGTATATGCCCTCCTTTATACTTTGCGTTCACATAAGCCCTTGCCGTCCAATTTTAGGTACACATATACCCCTCTCACTAACGGACCCCTAATTTCTTACACGTGTCTTAATCCTATTGAACTACCCGTTTGACCCTTTTTTTTAACCCATAACCCAACTATCCGCCCCATAACCCAATACCCACCCAATTTCCTCTAAAAGGATCCTAATTAAAACACCAAAATCCGTCACACCAAAATCCATCCCTTTTCCCTAGTCGGAGGTCCCCGCGTATCCCTCACACCAAAACCCTAGTCGTCGCCGCGATTCCAGTTTGTCTTCGTCGATTCCACCTTGTCTTCGTCAGATTGAAAGAGACAATTTGAAGAAAAAATTGGAGAATTTAGAGAGTTTAAACTACTTCGAGGTGAATAAATCAAGAAATTTGGAAGCTAAAGTGTCGAAGTTGAAGATGTTGTGTATATTGTCATTTACTGTGTTTGTGGTATTTGTTGTTGCAATTTTCAAGTGATTAACTGGTAGCATGAGGAATATATGTTGTTGAATTGTAGTTTCAAGGGTTAGTTATTTCAAGTATTTGTAGTTTCAAGTGTTAGTTATTTCAATTGTTCCTATGTATTAGTGAATATTATGTTTGAATGTTGGTCATTATTTAGTGTAGCTATTGCTTCAAACGTATTGTGAATTTCAAGTGTTGGCTTTGAACATTATTTTGTGTCTTTTGCCTTAAAATTTTGTAGTATTTATTTGTGTTATATTAGTCATTATGCTGAAGATGGATAAACTTTCTGGTATTGCCATTATGTTTTCCTTGAATTTAGAGAATCTGAAAATGAAATGAAAGCTTGTCTTACCATTGTTTATGAAACGTGTTTTCAGGTGTTATTAAACTTGCACAAAGACACTATTAAACTATCAACATGAAAGTCACTAACTTTTATTTTAAGCGAACAAAAATTCCATTACTTATCAGACAGCATCAGAAACTCGGTTTAACTTCATCCATGAAGTTTTAAATTTAAAAATCGTGCTTTGCTTGCTGTGACTACTTGGTGATTCTTCAACTCACAACACCAACTCTGTGATTGCCATTAGCTCTAATAAATTTAGGACTTGGAAAGCCATTCAACATGGATGGCAATATTGCCAAATTGGACTTCTTTGGAAACCTGCTAACAGTTAGTTTGGAAACCTGTCGACCATTGATAGAGAAAATGGTCTCAAAAAATATATACCACAGCAAAATACTATTGTACATCAACAGAACCCAACAGATACAAGACACTATATAACATTCACTTGGTCATATATAAGCAAAACGACAGTTAGTTTTAGCTGATACACTCAGCCTATACAAACAGTAGAAGTAAAACAGAGTACCAAAGCTACAACTTTAACCTTAAAGGCATCAGCCTATAGTACTACCAAAACATCACAAAAACATCATTTAAGGCACCAGCCTACACAAAATATACCAAAAAAATAAGTTTAGCCTTAACATCATTTAAGGCACCAGCCTATACAAAACATAGCAAAAAGACAAGTTTAGCCTTAACATCAATAAAGGCACCAACATATACAAAGCAGTACCAACACAATAGCATCATCCCCTTCTTGGCCTCAACTTTTGTAGCTGGTTTGTAGTAACTGCACCATGTCCATTCCAAGTTAAGCCAGTTGGTCCTATGGGAAGATTTGTAGGTTCACTAACACCAAATTTGTCACCTCTGAAGCCTATTAATCTACTTCCAATTGGTTCTTGTGGGTTCTGTTTCTTTCTCAATCTTGTTAGAAAAGCTTCTTCTGAGATTGTTCTTGGCCTTAGCCTAGGGTCTTCATCATCATCCTCAGCTACTGGAAAATAGCTGCTTATTGCCATTATGTTTTCCTTGAATTTAGAGAATCTGAAAATGAAATGAAAGCTTGTCTTACCATTGTTTATGAAACGTGTTTTCAGGTGTTATTAAACTTGCACAAAGACACTATTAAACTATCAACATGAAAGTCACTAACTTTTATTTTAAGCGAACAAAAATTCCATTACTTATCAGACAGCATCAGAAACTCGGTTTAACTTCATCCATGAAGTTTTAAATTTAAAAATCGTGCTTTGCTTGTTGTGACTACTTGGTGATTCTTCAATTCACAACACCAACTCTGTGATTGCCATTAGCTCTAAT
>NW_006238985.1:2156807-2184951 GCF_000226075.1 Solanum tuberosum | reverse complement strand
ATGATCTATAAAGTGAATTAAACTTATTAATAGTAACAAATAATAAATTACAAAATGATTTAAATTTGCATTAAAAGTGTATTACACAGTATTAAAGTTGAATTAGAAGAGAAAAATTAAGAATAAATGAAAAACGTAACTAACGAAAGACAAGATAAACTGAATTAAACTTGTATTATTCTTGAATAAAACATGTATTATATGTGTCTTATAAATTATTTTGGTTTGTATCACTAAGAACATGAGTGATATTTGCAATATGTATTAAAAATGTAATGTGCATGTATTATAAATGTAGTATAAGTGTGTTACCAATTATAAACTTAACCAAACCCTCTTAAAATTGAGATATAAACCACAAACGTCATTTTCAATTATTTGTAGGAACAACCTATCCAAACTAATCATAAATTCATAAAATTCAAATAATGAATCCAAAATTTGAAGCTTTATAATGACTATTAATGGTGAACTCTTGCCGCCGTAATTTTAGAGATTTAAAATTTCTGCTTGAGAACATATTTCTATACAAATTTTTAGTCTTTCTGTTCCTCTTCTCGTCATGTTCTTGTGTAAAGATAGTGAAATATGAGCAAATATTAATTTGAGGATAGTTAATTAAATAAAAATTCTAAAGAAGAAGAAAAAGAGTAAAAAGAAGAAAAAAAATGACGGAGAAAGAGACAAAGAAGAAGAAGAATAAAAAAAGAAGAGGAGGAAGCGAAGCGAAGATAAATCGTACAACATTTTCAATTTGAAAAAATTGTTATATTAAGTTACAAAAGTTATATTGTCATAGATGGTAAATATTTTTTTTAATATAGCATATTTATGTGATTTACCCTTTTTAATATAGCATATTTATGTGATTTACCCTATAAAGTAACATATACTATCTGAAAATTATAGAAAAGTATTATAAATCACAATAATTAACAACTTAAAATATTTAAAAACCATACAAAATCTAAAACTATATGAAAAAATTAGTGTCATATGAATTAGGACGATGAGGGTAACATATATCATCTTAAAATTAACAACATAAAAGTATTATAAATCACAATAATTAACAACTTAAAATATTTAAAAATCATACAAAAATCTAAACTATATGAAAAAATTGATTGACTATCCAAATTTCATCAGTGCCATATAAAATGGAACGACAAGAGCAACATATATTATGATAAAATTATGTAAAAATTATTATACATCACTAATTAATAATTTGAAATATTTAAAAATCATATAAAAATTTGATTGACTCTCTAATTCATACTATTACATAAATTAAAACAAACAAAAAAAACACCATACGTTGGGCCCCATACTTGCACGGGCTCCTTTGCCTAGTGTATTTATACTGAGCTTAAATCTACTGCTGTAAAGATTTCATCCAGTCCAATATTTATTAATCGTTTTAAAAATTTGAAAAATTATTTTAAAATATTTAATATTTTAAGAAAATTAGTATTTTTATGTCTAAATTTAAGTGACAAATTTTGTTTAATTTTTTTTCATATAGATTGACATGGTTCTTATTTTACAAATGTTATGTCTCATTTATTTGATAGAAAATTTATAAATGCGTACTCTTTCTATTTAAAAATTTGTTTATCTTAAAGGTAGTTTTGAAACATTGTAATTTTTTTCATATTTTCTAAATTTTGTGTCTAATTAAATTCTATCACATAAATTGATAGAGACAAAGTATTGTTGGGCAGAAGGTACAAGTGATATTCCACACTGATTGTGTCATTATCATCCTCCAACACACATCATCTCCACCTTCACTCCCTTAGCCCCCATTCGCACTAGCTATAATATTTATCTAGATTGTATGAATATTTTTAGAATAAAATTTATTGTTTATATACCAAATACAAAAAAAGAATTAAGTAAGAAACTTACTTATTTCTCTATAAAAATATTTTCTTTCGTACCAGAAACACCTTAGTACTATTTGTTTTTCAAATTCGATGCTTTAAAAAATGAATATAACTAATAATAAAGATAAACTAGGAATTACTCCCTCCAATCCCATATATATGAATAGTGTGGCACACTCCTTAAAAGAATATTCATAGACATTAATCAAAGTCAATATCACTCTTTTGATTCTTCTCAAATATATTTGTAAAAGTAGAAATAGTCTTTATTTAAAATTTAAAAATAGTTTAAAATTCCATCAAAGAGAAGGAAAATCTTGAAAAATAATAATTAATACATGCTTAAATTTTGATAAATTCATTCCTTTTAGATAATAAAAAAATATCAACAATTCATTTTTATTGTACTAGAAAGAAAGAAGTCGTTATAATTTTTCAAACTAAACGAATAAAATCAATACTATAATTTAAATGGATAATTATGGAAAATGACAAAAATTACAACTTATTTATGAAAAATAACTATAATTTAAAAATATTATAATAAATAATAATATGTTATTTTTATAGCAAATTCTTTCCCTCTCTCACGAGTTGTTCACGTTAAGAGCCAGCAACTCTAGCAAAGCAAACAAAGAAGAGAATCAATTCTTCTATTCCTAATTCTCTAATGATGAGGTTCTTCACGCCTCTTGTTTCTATATATATATATATATATTGTTATCTTTCTCGTGAATTCTTGCATCTAATCTACATTTTCTTGCGTATTTGTTTTTTATTATATCAGATTTGATCTCGATCTTCTTCTCTTTGATATTTCTTGCGGTTATTTTTCGCCGTGATGGCTTCAAAACGGATATTAAATACAATGTAAAATAAATACAAAATGTAATTCGTTATATTTTGAATACAATTAATATAAAATAAATACATAATATAATGCAAAATAAATATAAAATACAATTCGTTGTATTTCGATTACAATTGATACAAAATAAATACACAATACAATCCTCTCTCTCCCCTCTCTCTCTCTCTCGATATCTCACTCGCCTCTCTCTCAATCTTGCTTGCCTCTCTCCTCCTTCTCTCGGTCTTGCTTGCCCCTCTCCTCTTAATATGTATTCATTTTGATACAAATTGATTTGTATTTGTATTTTTTTCATACACTATCTCCTCTCTTTCTCAAATCTCGCTCGTCTCTCTCCTCTATCCTCTCCTAACATTTTACTATAATGCGTAACTAAACAAACTATAACTATAGAGTCCTATTTAAGACCTAATGTTTGCTGTTTTTGAAAGTTTTTAAGACCTAATGTTTGCTGTTTTTGAAAGTTTCTTGGAAAGACTCAAATATATCATTGAACTTTGAGTTTGAGAAAAGAATTATTTATGCCATATATTAAAAGTTTGGATCATGCATGCGATTTCAATTTGAGAAAAGACTCGTTCATGCCATTATTTGTATAAAGAAAAATAATCAACTAATATAGAATAGGAGGAATAATGACATAGATAAGTCTTTTCTCAAATGAAAATAACATAAATGAACCAAAACTTTAACAAATGACACACCTATTTTTCTTTTTCTTTTTTGAAAATTTAATACTCCCTCTGTCTCATTTTATGTGGCACCATTTCCTTTTTGGTCAGTCCCAAAAAGAATGTCACATTTCCTAGTATTTAAAGGTACAATTTCTCTTTTATCCTTGTTGGTCTCACTTAATCTTAAAATAATACTCCAATACATTTATGAGGATAGAGAAAAATGAGTCTACTTTTGAAAGGGCAATTTGGTAAACATTTCAAAGTTTTCATTTATTTTTTAAACTCCGTACCCGATCAAATGTTGCCACATAAAATGAAACGGAGGGAGTAAACCTTTTATAATAAAATATAATGAAGAAATAAATGCGCGGATAGTAGGATACAGGGGAAAGTAGAGTGTGTGTCTGCAGTCATAGAATCGTTTGCCAGTGAATATGATGTGTCAAACTGTATTTTTATGAGTATAATTAAAGGGTTATATATCCCGCCAAAGTTCACCTTCTCCGGCTCACCTAGAATCATCTTCTCACTTGTTGAGTAAAATTTGAGACCTCCCCTTTCTCATCGGAATTTTGCATGCTTTCGGCGCGGATATGGAGAATCAAGGGGATACTGCTCACTTACTAGCTAGGGTTTCTACTTTACCAACTTTGCCTTCAATCCCATATAGTAATTACCAGCGGAGGAGAAAACCATCGAGCAAAACTAAGTCCACGATATATAATCAAGGATCCTTTAGCCGTGAAATTGGACACGCTGCTGCTGAGACCTATTTGATTACTCGATTAAGTTTCAAGCTTCTTAGTTATCTCGGGTAACTTGCTCTGATTTGGAATTTTACTGTTATCAAGTTTTATTTTTTAAATATGCTCAAATGGATACAGAGGATTCATTTTCCTAGGTTATATCGGAGAAGAAATTGGAATTAGGATGATAGTGATGCTATAAATGTTGTTTTTTCGTACACAATTACTTTGTTAGCTTTAATTTGAATCATTTATATTAACCGGTATATGAATGAATGAGCATTAGTTGGATTTGGAATTTCTCACTGTAGTCAAGTTTATGAAATTATACTAGTAGAATTTTCAGAGCCTTCTTCGAGATTTCCGGTTTCTGATTATACCATGCATGATCTTAGCTATAGAGGTAGATGATTAGGAGTAGAAGGCTAGTCGGTGGCCAAATTGTGTCACACATCATATTGGAAAGGGAGGGTACGAACCTTAGTTGTAGTGTGTAGTTTTTTTCTTATTCTTCATTGTGTATTACTATTTGTTGCTTCATTTGCTTTGTCTGTTGATATTTCACTGTTATATTTTTTCTTGCAACCCTGCTTCAAAACTTTTCCTTTGAGCTGAAGCTCTATCGGAGACAGTCTCTCTACCCTACAAAGGTAGAGGTAAGGTTTGTGTACATGCTACCCTCCTCAGACACCACCCATGGGAAAATTTTGGGTATGTTGTTGTTATAATTATACCATACATAATTTTCTTGTAACAAACATGTTTTTTTAAACCTACTCAAGAACAAAGAAACTATTTAGTTGCGACTGAACAAGATATAGAGGAATTATCAACAAGATGTGGTTTTTATTACTTCCTTTATTCAGGTTAGGTTATCGATGGATTACAAGATTTTTGGGTCTTGCCTTATATGCAATGCTACTTATGCCTGGTTTTATCCAAGGTGAGTATAAAAAAGATGCTCTTTTCCAATCCATTCATATTGAAGAATGATGAATTGATGATACCTTCTCTGGTGTACAACACTCGTATTAAAGCTAAACAATATGTCCTTTAACCATTCATATAGGTTTGCTTCTAATATAATTCTTCCATAAGAAGAACCAGAATCAGTAAAACAGCTAATGCGTTCTTTGTTATGGAATAGTGTTATGACTATCTTCTTAAAGAGTTAGAAAGCTGGGTATAAATAGTAATGCCTATTGCCGCTATAAATGAACTCCCTAATATTTCTCATTCACATGTCTGGCAAAGTCACTTTTCTAGTATAGTTCTTCAAACAACAAAACTAAAATCAGGAAATTGGATGATGCATTCTTGTTGGGATTATACTGTCACCATTTCCCACTAGAAGCAAATAGCTACTGCAAAGCAGTCATGAAAAAGCCTGTTTAATCGTTGTAACATTTCATGTGACAAAATATTTTTGTTGTGGCACATTTTCTCATTAGGTGGGGGTGGGGTGTTGGAGGATGGTTAGCATGGAGAGGGATGTCTTTGTAGTCATTTTATGTGTCACATTTACCTAGGACCACCTCTGACAGAGACATGTGCAGTTTTTATTTTTTTATTCGGCAACTATATATGTCTTTAACTGTGACAACGGGATCAAATTTAACTTGTTCTGTCAATTGTGACAGTTGCATTTTATTATTTCTTTTCACCACTGGTCCGGCGAAGTGTTGTCTATGGTGATCAGCCGAGGAATAGGTATGTCCTTTGGTCTTCTTTTCTCCTTGACCTACTTTCTTAGGTCGACTCAAACTGACATTATGTTTCAGGTTGGACTTATATCTACCAGCAAAGATAGACAGCCCAAAGCCAGTTGTGGTATTTGTAACAGGTGGAGCATGGATTATTGGGTGAGTAAGAAATCTAGATACTTCTTCTTTCTATCATTCTAAACCTTAAATTCCTCTAGTATGTAATCTTTTTTGTATCATTAATTACCTCTCTGGTGCTATGAACTATCATTAACTTTGTATATAGGATATTAGGTTTCTGCTCTCTTCATGAAATTGATAAAGAGTATTCCTAACTTACTAAGACTGCTGTAGCCACTCTTGCACTTGAACAACATAAGACTTAAAGAGAATGTTTTCTTATATTATTTCCTCTAGGAAATTATCCCTGGTGATGCATTCATATCAGCTTTGTAAATTTTGTGTATCTGAGTGACCCTATCGACTAATTACAAAACAATGATAATAGCATCAAATTACAAGTTTTCTTTGTTATTCTGTTTTTGGTTTTCATATCATGGATCTCGGGTCGCGCTTTATGGCATTTCCACTATAAAAAAATCCAATCCCGCAAAGGATTGTTCATGGAACTACTATTGAGATTCTTCGGACCATATTTCCTAGTATCATATCGATGTTCATTGCTATACCATCATTTACTCTGTTATACTCAATGGACGAGGTAGTAGTAGATTCGAGATGCTCTGTTTTAACCCCATAAATAGTCAAGTTTCTTTCCTTAGCATGGATATAATTTATGTATGGACAACAGGAGAAGTATGAAACATTGTCAATTGTGTAGAATGATCTCAGATCTCTTCTACTACTATCTACAGCCTGGGATAAGCAGGCAGTTGATTATGGTTTCCAAATTCCAGAATTATCAATTTTTTAAATAGATTCCAGCAGTCGTTTGCCTTCTCAAGCTATTGTAGTTCTCATGAAGCTACTAGTGATGATTTCTGAAGACAAAAAATATTGAGAATCTAACGTGTGTGTTTGGCGAAATATCTCAATCATGTTTTCAGTAGAAAGTTAGGTGGATGCATGTTAGGATGGCATCCACAAGATACAACAAATCTGTGAAGTGCTGGAAGCCTCCAAGGATAGACTGTATCCTAAACTGGAATAAAACCTGGGCTCTGGTAGATAAACACCTTTTTTGCAACTTCCCCTTTCTTGATTTAGATGAAAGAATTACCCATTAAAATTCCTGTCGGGGTCAAATATACCCAATCAAATAAAGGTTTTGAGTTATTGACACTGAAATTTCAACCCCATCAAGAACTCATGGAGTTTCATCCGATTACAAATCTGACATTACTCATGAAATGTATAGAAGCACTAAAGAGCTCCTTTACTGTATGGGGACATGGTCTGCATGACTTCCATAAACATTAAATATTAGGTTTAGAGTAGCAACATTAAGATGCTTATATAAAGTGGTCTTTCTCCTCACTAGTTGCACAAACAAACGTCAACAATAAGAACTTCCTTCTCCTCAGATTTTCTGCCTTGACAAAGATTCAAACATGTTGCATGACTGAGTTACCTCCGAACAATGATTTATTAGCCTCACAGGAACATCTCCATAATAACACACATGAGATCAATAACTGGAACTAAAAGCAAAATTGGTTATGCTCAGGTCCTTCTGAATAGATTCTAGCATTTATATATCCCTAATTAGTTCTACTTTATTCGTGACATGTTCAATCCTGGATTGGATGGATGATGTGCTTATCTGAATATAACATTGATGCTGAAGTCCCACATACTCATGCAGGTACAAGGCCTGGGGTTCTCTGTTAGGAAAGCAATTATCAGAACATGACATTATAGTGGCATGCATCGATTACAGGTAACTGATTGAATTCTTAAACTACAGGTTGTCGTCCACTTTCATGCTGCAATGTGTTTTATATTACTGGTTCTCCTGGATGATTCGTTAGATAGAAGGGGAACCAAGACATGATTTTTATAGTGAATCAATAGAACACAATTCTGCTTAACATATTCACTCTCCACAAGGCAATCTTAGTTGATCTGTTATGTATTGATATATGGGACAGGCCCCACTTTTATCTTTAAGGCTCTGCGTTAACCTTTAGTATCACTACGTGAAAAAATAATTTTTTTTTCCAAAAAGATATTGACGGGGTCAAAACATCATTATATAGTATGATATACACTGCATCAATTACTACTTTCCCTGCCCTCCCATTTTCTTTGGTCAGCAGTGCCATCACACTATCATACTTTTCTTGTCCACATTCGAGATGCATAATGGACTCTTTGGTTGCAGAAACTTTCCACAGGGAACAATTGGAGATATGGTGGAAGATGTGTCTCAGGGAATCTCATTTGTTTGCAGCAGCATCGCTGATTATGGTGGTGATCCAAATAGGTTTAATATTGTTCCCCTGATTTGCATCTAGAGCAGAATTGAATAAGCATGCCCAGATCACTAAAAAGGATGATTGAGATTATTTTCAGCTCTAGATTGTACAACACTTCATAATTCTTATTTATGGATGTGAAGGACATTGGATAGCAGTTCTTCTGGACTCAGATGACTTGACGGACTGTCTAGTTATTCACTATACAAACTAGAGCAGAAAAATATGAAGTAGAAAAACTGGACAGTTCCTAAGTAGCCTTTCTTTACTTATCAAAGACTTGATATTTTCAACTCTGTCATGCTGTCTGAATTTTCCAGGATTTATCTCACGGGTCAATCTGCTGGTGCACATATCTCTTCTTGTGTTCTTGTGAGGCAGGCGATCAAAGAATCTAGAGGAGAAACTGTTTCTTGGAGCACCTCCCAAATAAAAGCTTTTTTTGGTTTGTCGGGCGCGTAAGTGGCCAGTTTCATAGCAAAGTTATTATTGGTTATTATTTTCGATCTGGATAGTTGCAATTCACATGATCAAAATCAAATAAAAGGAATTAGATTTTCTTCTTTTTCCTTTTCTTTCCCTAAACTTCTGCTCCTTCCATTATATCATGTTTCTGTTATCCTTCTTTTTCCCCGCAGCATTCTTTTAGTGTTGCAAATGCTTCACCAAAGAATTGTGTGCATTTTATGTCTTATTTTCCTTCAGTTGGTATGCTCTTCTTTTATTTTATTTATGATAGATTTCTTGCTAATTGGTGTTCCATTGTTTGATTTGACAGGTATAATTTGCCCAATTTAGTTGACCATTTCAATAATAGAGGGTTATATCGCTCAATTTTCTTGAGGTAAATATCCGCTAACAGCATTATCTCACGTAACAAGCAAAAGTTTAGGGTGTGTCCGGTATGGAGGAGAACATTTTCAATTTTCTCATGTTCGATTGGCCAAAATTTTTGGATATACATTTTCTCTAGGAAAACAAATTCCTTATAAATGAGGAAAATGACTTCCCTAGTGGAAGTAGAAAAAACAAGCTTCACAAGTGATATTCCACATTTATTGGGTCTTCCCAACCCTCCACCATACTCCATCTTCACCCCCATACCAACCACCTCACACCCACACCCGTACCCTACCCTCCCTCCCATAGTATTATCTAAGATTATATACAAATGCCTTGAGGATAAATATCTTTTGCTTATGTAACGAATAAGAAAATAAATAAGAAACTCACTTATTTCCCAAAAAAGACATTTTCCAAGAAAATATTTTTCTTCATGCTAAACAAACCCTTAGTTAGCTTATGTTGCCACACCTGCCTTTCTGTGAAGTTGAGATTTTAACTTGTCATCTACAGTATAATGGAAGGGGAGGAGTCATTGCAAAAATTCTCTCCTGAAATTATGGTACAGGATCGGAGCTCTAAAGCTGCTGTCCATTTGCTGCCTCACATTATCCTATGTCACGGTTCTTCAGATAGCTCCATTCCATTGGATTCAAGGTCTGAACTCCTTCTGAAGGGCAATGATGACCCACCACTTTTACTTTAATGGATTACTTAAAGAATGGCTATCGCATTTGAGTGCGACCTTGTATAATAACATGTTGAACTTGCTCGTACTCTGCAGCAAAGCATTTGTAGATACACTTCACAGAGTGGGAGTTCAAGCTGAATTGATTTTGTATGATGGAAAAACTCACCTGGATTTATTCATTCATGTATGCACACTCTTCGTTCATTTTTATGTAGTCTACTTATCGTGGTAGTATTTTTCTGAAATCATTAGGGAAAAGATGAAATTTCAGTGTCTTGCTGAAAATTAATTGATCTTGAACTGCAGGATCCTCTAAGAGGTGGTAAAGATGACCTTTTTGACTGTATAGTAGCATATATACATGCTAACGACAAAGAAGCTCTTGCTAAGGATGCTATGGCACCTCCAAGAAAGCGGCTTGCTCCAGAAATCTTAATAAAGTTAGCTCGCAGGATCAGCCCTTTCTAAGACTGCAGCATTTGATGGTCACCTAAGTCTGCAGCATATTGTTTTATCCCTCCCAGTTCATTCTAGGTCCTACATGATGTTGAAATAAAGCTGTTGCTAATCTTCAATTATTGTACCCTGGAAGCTGTTGCTATCCATCCCTCTTGTGTTCATAATGTCTTAATGTGACACTGTATATATTCAAATTGCTATTGCATGACATTGTACAAATAATCGATCGAGCCATCTCTCAGTTTTAAATTATTTGTGTTCAGCTATGAGTCATTTTGAAGATCTGCCTCAAGAAACTGAAAATAGTGGAGTGACAACCACTACTAACAAAAAGCTATCTTATGCTAGTACAGTACAATTGATTAAATCAGTGATATTTGAAATCTAATTCTGTTGAATACAAATGTTCATTAACTCAGCAAAGATGATGAAGTCAATTCAAAGTTACTGTAGAAGCTTTACCTGGCCAAGCATAAATGAAATCACCAAGAAATCTTTGGTCTGATGGAGTAGAGTGTGCCTTCCAACATATGGGAAGTTGAAATTCTGGATATCTAATAGGATATGGAGAGGAGGGTAACCATCCTTACAAGTGACTTTCTATATCCTTATCCTTACTCTAGTTAAGATTATATGTATTGGAGTTGTTTTGGAATTTCATGAGCAACAGATTGAGTTTAAAATCAGTTGGTTTTGTAAATATTTACTTGCTAAATAATGAAAGTTTGATACTCCTCAACAATAGTTGTTGACTTCTGATTCGGTACACACTTTAAGAAACAATAAATAATAACAATAATGTTACTATATTATCCTTTGAATATATTAAATTTAATACTTTGAGAAATGTATGAGATATTGAATAGTATTTAATAACAAGGATAAAATAGACACAAAATGATAAATTATCTCTTGATTTTCTAAACTAGACAAGTATTATTGGACAACTATTTTTAGTATAGTGAACCAGTAAAGATGAATGGATGGAATAATAGTTATTCATAAATAAATAAACATAGGAGACATAATTCGTATTGGCTTCATATCGCAAACCTAAGAAATCAAAATATAATACTTACTTATTATTAATTTTTTACTATCAACTAATCCAAACGGACTCCATATTGCGAGATCTAATCAAAGGAAACACGAACTATTAAAGAAAACAACAACATCAATTGATCAAAAATAAAATAAAAATAAGATCTCTCTTATCGAAAATATTTTATATATAAATAAAATTACACACCCTTGCCATAAAGCAATTAATCCAATAGATTATTCAGCATTTCCCCAACGTTATTCAATTTGTACAAAAAAAAAATAAAAAAAATCAATGTGGAGCTGACGTGGATGTCGTGGGAACTGTCTTCCCTGTGAAAGTCACAAATGAGGTTAAAGTACATTTCCATCCTAATTGTGGACTTTAATTAAGAAGAGATCTAGAACTGGGCAAATCTAAAACCCTAGCTCTGCCAATCCGACGATCATCACATTATTTGAACTAGCTACAGATTTCGCATTATTGAGGAGGCTACTAATTTTGAGGATTTATCAATGGCGGTGCCGGTGGTGAGGTTTCCGATTTTCCTATTGGTGAGAGTAATCGGAATTGCGGTGGCAGCGTTGGTGTTGATTTGGAATGTCCATTACAGAGGAGGTTTAGCACTCATCTCTGACAACAAAGCTCTCATCTTTAACGTAAGCTTCCTTCAATTTTCCTGTTTCGCCTAATTTTGTTTACCCCGCACCGTGTTTGCACTGAGCAATAATGGCAACTTAAGATATTGATTAGCAGTAAAAAACACATATCATGCACTAATTGTTTTGGTGCGAACGTGAGTTTTCTGTCCAACTGCAGTGGTTGCTGTTTCAGCTCAATCTATCCAGATATAGTCCAAATATTAGAGATAAGTGTATTGTAGTGGTATGGAACACCCATGGACTTCAAGAGCCCGGATCCCTCTATGGTTTAGCATGTCTTGACCTTTCCAATGGAGATCGGATTGTTTTTGTAGCTTAACATTGCTTGTGATGATTGCCCTATTACGTTTTCCTATTCGTAGACAAATTATTGGGTATTGGATGAATTGGACTGAATAGAACATACTGTTGATAGTGTGGATTCACATTGTTGATCCCGTCTAGTTTGGGATTGAGGGTGTATTTGATGGATTGATCAGTTATCACACAGCTCAAAAGTATTGGATTATGGATAGGAAGTGATTATTGTGATGACGGTCATTTGAATTTCCATATTGGGATCAAGGTTGCTTTATATACTTGGTCCTTCGCTGGGGAAACTGCTATATCATGAGCGGTTCTCTTATCTTTACCACATGTTTCCTTTAAAGGGACTGGGCAGCAAATGATGCTTTAGTGATAGCTCTTGTAATTGCTGCTTCTCCCAGTTGGTGAACTTGATTTGCGTCATGTTTGAGGAAGAGACTTAGGATGACTCATTTCGTGTAGGATATGCCTAACAAGAAAATTCAATCCCGTCACTTCTAATTTTTTGCATTTTCTACCACAAATAGCACATCTGCTACTAATAAGTGTCGAGATCTATTTCTTACTTTTCCTTTGTTGTACTGTGATTCAAGTTTCAGAGCCTTTCGGAGACTGAAGCAAACTCTATCTTATTTGTGCTTTCCATGTTGTCTCATGCAGGTTCATCCTGTTGTAATGGTAATCGGCCTTGTCCTTCTAAATGGTGAAGGTAAATATTAAGACTATAAGTCAAACTACCTTATTATAAAATAGATTAAGACTATGAGGCACATTAATTTTAATCATTGTTGTTGAGTGTACTTAAAAGCCATATGCTATATATAAGGAGAGGATATAAATAGAGACTAAATGGCTCTCTACCATGCCACTTTTTTTTGCTGTATAGCTAAAAAACTTATGCATAATGACTCATTTCAAAGAGCTACTTTGTCACAAGTCATTGATAGAATTCTCGTGTATTGTTGTTTCATCCATATATTGCTAGATGATGTAAATGGTTTTCTGTTTTCTCCTTAGCTTTGTGAGCAAGAAAGGCCACGAAAAAAGAATTTAAATGTGAGAAATTTAATTGTTAATAACCTTTCATCCTTTAGATGAAAAATGACAAAAGAAAGGAGAATATATCCTTTATCAAAAAAAAAAAAAAAATTCTTTATCAAAAAAATATATCCATTACTTCCTTTCAACTCCACCATCTCACACCATGGAAAATTATCTATACTTGTTTCTTTTATAATATATATATATATATATATATATACTTAGAAGTGTTGCCTAATTTGATTAAGAAAGAGGTGTGATGATGAGGTTACTGAATAATCTCGTTAATCTGATAATAGCTGAGGAAAATCTCTCTATCCATTCTTAATCTACTGAGCACTTCTCTTCTTTAGAAGAAATAAATAAATAAATAAATAAATATATATATATATATATACACACACACACACATACACACATACACACTTAAATGTAAGTATACACCCAAACACCCAATAAATAAACAATATGATAGAAATATCATCACCAGCTTGCTCTTTATTATTTGTAGTCTTTTGATTGTTTCTATCAATATTTTCGTTTACATCGACTTCTTGGAGAATCTTGTTCACCAACTTAACTCCTTCTGTGGCAATGATGGAGAAACATGGAGGACTATGGAAAAGATAGAAGGTCATTTGGGGCATCTAGTGCACATGTAGGAAATCGACCCTAGAAGAGATGTGTTTGAGGCATTGATTCATTTATGGGATTATAAGAATAATGTGTTCCGTTTCTCGGATTGTGTAAATGTGAGTTGACCCCAACTCTAGAAGAAATTGCAGGCTTTATGGGGATGGGATCTAGTCTTCGGGGTACTAATTTCCATAACAAAAGACCTATTGTCCCTAAAAAGATTGATGGAAACAAGTTTCCGGACTATTTGAAAATCAATCAAATGAAGAAATAGAGTTTGAGAAACAAATGGATTTCTCTAAATTTTTTGTTTAAGAGGTATGGTCAGAAATGAAGGATTAGAAAAGTATCATTGCCAACTTAGTAATAATGGGGATCCAGAAAAATGGAGAGTGCATAGGCTCTTTGCTTTCATGGTTGCATTTTTTAGGCTTATTGTTTTTCCAGTACGGGATGAACATATTGATATTTGTCTGTGTGGAGTAGTTAGGGCATTAACAACAATGGATAACCCCACCCTTAGGCTTATTGTTTTTCTAGGAGACATGTTTTGTGCATTGACAGTGTAAAAAGAGTGCTACCTACTTTGAAGGGTGCAATATCTTATATTACAAATATTGTTCTTGGAACATTTCTATCATCAGACTTGCACCAAAATTCACTGTTGACTGGTTCAATTTTATTCCGAGTCACAAAGGAAGGGTCGAGGAATGTGGTCTTCCAGAAGGGGTCCAAAGTCTAGGAGAAAAAAGAACTTTGCATTGACTGTTGATTAGATTATCTGGAATTACTACTAGTTCCTAGCGAAAGAAGTCATTTGCATGTCCTCGCATAGTTCGTTTCTTGTATTGATTGGACTCCGAGGTGTCCAACCTTATGCCCCACTTCGAGAAATGTGCCAACTGGGTCGACTCTAAGAAGTCCCTCTGGAGGAAAACATGAGATGATTTATGTATGACACTCCCCCATGCTTTCTTTTTGACAACGATGAAATATTGAAAAAATTGGCATGTGAGCATAGTTTCTGAGTTAGGAGAAATGGTGGTAGAGTAGGATATTGGAAGGGGGGTGGTCCCTAAGTACCTCTCATGGTTTCATGACGCTTTTGTTAACCAGAGAAGTCCCTGAAGAATCCAACAAGAACATAAGAGACCAACAAATTATAGAGCGATTAAAACAGAGTTGCAGCGCGCCAGAGCTACCATAGCCCAATAACAAGTCTAGATTCAATTGAGAAAGGATTTTCATTTGACTCTTCAAGAAGTGGAAGGAGATTTGAGGCAGGCTGAGGAAAAGATGGTCCAATTGGAGGAATAATTGGAAAGCAAGATTAGTTTGGCTGGACAGACTAAGAGTGAACAAAATCCTGAGATTCTCCGGTTGAAAAGGGTCTTGTTTGCCACCAGCGAGACCATGCACCGCCAACAGGAAGAGTTCAAAGAACATAATGAGCAGTTCAAAAAGGAAAGAGTGTCGAGTCCCACTAGGTCAAATGCACATGACGCAAACAAAACATAGCCTACTTGGGATAATCATTGCTTATGGCTTGTTTCGCTATCTTTAACATCCTAAATGGGAAAGTATCTACATCGTCTTACCCGAGCGAACAACTTGAGCTCGGGATGGTCATCTTACTGGTAGCAGGACTTTTTCTTCACTGGTGGTCCAACCCCGCTTAACATGTGTGACTTAAATTCTGAGCCTAGAACATAACTGGCAAATTTTTTTTGTAGAGCGTGTCTTCACACACAATGAACAATGGTGAATGTGTTAAGAGTCTTAGGACGGTGTGCGAGAGAAGACAATTGCTATATACAATCACACAATATCAAAGCTGTAAAAAGCAACTGAGACTATATCAGGCAATAAACACAATATGTATCCAAGTAACTAGTAAAGTCAAATATAAATCAGTAAAAACCCGAAGGGTGGCCCAGTGATTTGGGCTTGGGACTTCCATGTTGGAGGTCTCAAGTTCGAAACACCTTGCCAACGAAAGCAAGGGGTTTGCTTCTGGGTCGAGCTCGTCGCACTGGGCTTGCCTAGTGCGGGTTACCTCTCCTATGTGATTTGCAAGCTATTGCATAGGAGCGGGGGTTTTACCCCGTGCGCACCCAAAGGATAGGTGCTGCGGGTTTTCCTTGTCATCAAAAATAAAAATAAAAAAATAAATCAATAAACAAGCTCGATTCTAGTTAGGTTTCCTAGCGAAGTCGTTAGAGCTGTCACACCCCTTTTTGCACACATTGAAGCTTGAAGGTTTTTTTTAAGGTGGCTGGTGGTGGGGAGAAAGAGAGGAGGAGAAGGAAGAAGACGGAGAATAATGGAGGTCAAAAATACGATTTTTGAGATGTTTTCTGCTTGATAGAGATGCCAAATGAGGGTCATTGGATCAAAAGAGGATAGAGGGATGAGATTGAGTTCTACCCATTTAACCAAAACTATGTAGTTTTGAGCCACAGTTTACTAGACCAGGTTGGGTTTGATTGGGTTGGCGGAATTGGATCCAAATTGGCCCAATTAAACTACAATTGAGTCTTTTTGGCGCTTTTTAAATTTAATATATATAAAAATACTCTTAAAAAATGCATAAATAAGAAAAGAAAAATAAAATAAAATAAAAGGGTAAACTAAAAGATGCGCAAATAAGAGAAACATTATACTTTTTTGGGAGTAATTAAAAACGTCAAAAATAAGGTGTTCACATAAATTTGAGTTACATTTTCAGTTCTTGCATCCTAATCGGAATAATTCAGCATAGCTTATGTATCTCTTGTGTCGTGGATTATGTTAATCTCCAAATTTGGTGTGGATTGCTCCAGCAATGCTGGCGTACAAGACAGTCTCAGGAACAAAAAGCTTCCGGAAATCAGTTCATCTTGTCCTGCAGTTCTTGGCTTTCTTTTTGAGTCTAATTGGTCTATGGGCTGCTTGGAAGTTTCATAATGACAAAGGAATCGACAACTTTTACAGTCTTCACTCATGGTTGGGCTTATTTTGCCTTTTTCTATTTGGTGTCCAGGTACTTCTCTTTAATGCTCCTATGCTACTCTTTTGTTGCATCCCTTTTCCTGTTCTTTTGCAGCGTCCTTATTACTATATGTAATAGTGCATAATTTAGTTTTTCAACAACTTCTGGACAGTGGGCTGTTGGTTTTGCAACTTTCTGGTATCCAGGTGGTTCAAGGAACAGCAGAGCGACTCTTCTACCATGGCATGCCTTTTTTGGCATCTATATATATGCCCTTGCTATTGCTACCTGTGCTACTGGCTTCTTAGAGAAAGCTACATTCCTTCAAGCAAGCCACATAATCTCACGCTACTCCACCGAGGCATTGCTAGTGAACTGTTTGGGTGTCTTGATTGTTGTTTTGGGTGGATTGGTTATTCTCGCTGTCGTCTCTCCAATGAATGGAAGAAGTGACATTATAAGAGGACCAGCAGAATAAACACTAGTCGATGTGTATTTGAAACTTCAATTTTGAGAGAGGTTATATCAAACTTCATGTATGGAAGGGTTTAATTTTATTTGATAAAAAAGAGATGTAAGAAAATGTTTATTAAGCTCAAAATATATGATCAGGTAACATTATGGAGTAGTGCATTTTCTCAAGTTGATGATCAATATTTATTCTCTAATTCATATCATTTATGACAATTCTTCTACACATCAAAGTGGGGATTTGTGGAAAAAAAACTCAGGCTGTAAAAATGTACTCATGCTTTGTTTACACCAAAATCAATAGATGCATGTCATATATTTGCAATTTCATCGAACATCGAGTGACTCCGTGTGGAGAAATACGAAGGTGACTATCTTTGTTGATTTCATATGATTTTTTTGTTAAAATCACAATATGATTGATTTGTTACCTTTGAGAAATACATTTCAGAAACTACCCTGAGAAGCCTCAAATTTGCACTCTCATGGCAACACAATTAATAATAGAAATCCTAAAACCTTACAAAACCATAATAAATTAAAATTATATTCCAAAATGGATGCAAGACACTGAGAGGTGTAAAGTGACATTATAAAGTTTTCAAAATTCTCTATCCTATGAATCTCATAATTGTAATAATTGAATTGTAATCCTCAAACTGGTGAAACATCTCCCTTTGATAAAACTTGCCAGCAAGTTAGCATATTGAGGATACAAAATTATTCAATTTAGTACACAATATCTCTATCAAAAAACTATGTACTACTTCACAATTGAATAATTTTCAGCATCTTTTAACACCATGTTACATCATGAATAGTAAATTCAATTAGAAAAATTAAAATTTTAATGTGTGGCTATCATATAAGTATTTTCACCAACTTTATTAAAAAGTACTAGGGTAGGGAGTATAAGCTATTCTAAAGAAAAGAAAATTCATTGAATTATATTATCATTTCTCTAAAAATGAAAGCCTGGTTTGTACAGATAAGATTTTTCTTCGATACGCCAATATGCCATTGTTGGTTGTTGTCCCCAGCCTAATTGATGAAAGCTGTCCAATCTAAGTGAGACTGTGACACATTTTTCTTTTTAGTTCTTTCCAAAACAATGTTATCTTAAAATAGTTAAAATTCCTCTTTTAGTGTTACTGAAATGATTAATAGTCATATAAATGTCAAAAATGTATCATTATTATTATTTTAACTTTATGCTAAGTTAGACAATATCTTATAAATTGAGACAGAGGGATTAGTTAATTTATTTTATCACGCCAGTTGTCATGCATCCTTTGTAAGGTGCAAACCCCACTGCCCACTGGCAAAATAGAATCGATTCCTCCTAGCTCCTATAATTTCTGAATTTTGCTTACCATTTTGCATTGGATTTTTTAACTAATAAAGGTATAAGACATAAGTATCTCTAGACTATGATCGAAATCTGTGAGACACATCTAAACTTAATTAAGGTTCTATTACCCCTTAACTTATTTTTTTTGTATTTTTGTGCACCTTTTGTGTTGACGTGATACCTTCAACCACCCAAGTTGGTTGTGTTTGTAAACACTCGCCCGCCACGTGTGTAAATATTTTATTTTTTATATTTTTTAATTAAAAAATAATATTTTTTTTAAAAGTAAAAAATATATTTAAATTTTTTTAATTTTTTCTTAATTTTTTTTACAAAAATTAAAATTTTATTTAAAAAAAATATATATTCCTATTTTCTTTATCTTGTATTTAGATTAAGTTAATACACATTTTTTTTACTTTGTAACGAAACTTTTTTTTACCTACATTCGTTGTTTTTTCTCTTTTATTTTTCTATTGATTTTTATTTTCTTCGTCTTTCGTTTTGATTTGATTTCAAAATTAATTCCAAATGTCTTGTATTTAAAATAAGTTAATTTTGAACGAATATCAAATAAGTGAAGAAAATCAAATATAACATAAAAAAAATTAAAACATTAAAATAAAAGGACACTTTTAAATTATTTTATAAAAAAAAATACACATAATTTTTTAAAAATATTTGAAAGTGAAAAGATAATAAATAAATTTTAAAAAAAAGTTTAAAGTGAAAATAAATTAAAATAAATATTTTGCAAAGTAAAAAATAAAAATAATTAAATATATATAAGTTTTAATATCAATAAAAATGTGAACTAACTAATTATAAAGTTACCAATAAAAAAATCGAAAGCATGTTCCTTGAAATTGTTGGAATAATTTATGATGATTTATTAGAATTTCTAATCGAAAACCATTCATGTGAAGTGCGCATGATTGTAGGTAGGATATGGCGGGTCCTTCAACTCTTGCAATTACGGGCCCTTAAGTGGCCCAAAGGTAACAAGGCTTAGATGATTTGTCAAATAGAATTTTAGATGTCTATAGTTTAAATTTCAATTTTGTTATAACTTATAACAAGTCTTGAAAAGGTAATTATCATATTAGAAATTGTAAGAACGCTCCTAAAAGTAATAAGGATAACTTATGATGATTCATCAAAAAATTTAATCAAAATCTTGGCGATCAACATAAGTTTCTAGTCAAGACTTTTAACAATAAACTATGATAATTCGTCAATATTTGTTTTTGAATTTTGCGATACGTATGAATTTGTGGCCAAAGTATGGTGATTACCATAATATGTAGTGTAAAAAATTCACCAATACCTTTTTTGCTTTGAAATTGATCCAAATTAAATCTAAAAAGACTTTTTGATATACTGATTAATGGGATTTAATGAAACTTTCTTGATGTTCACAATTACCTTTTTTCACATAGTCTAACTATCGTAGTTTGTTAAATATTATACGATAATAAGAATATGTTACTTTCGACAAACTTAAATGACCAAACCTGCAAAGCAGTATATTTAAAGAACCATTTTTGAACTTACCTCAAAACATAAGAGACTATTTTTTGTCATTTTCTCACACAGATTTTTGGAGTATAACAAAAATGATCATGTATGTTAAAGATTGTGTCAAAAATAGCCCCTTAAGTTATTCTTAAATATTCTTAATTCTTTAAATTTGTCTAATTTTGGTCATATATTTAACAAACTCTGCTTATAAAACTTGGCGCAATATGTGGAAAATAATTTCAACCAAAATTTGCTTCACATAAGAGACTATACCTTCTTAAATTCCATTGTACATAAATAGAAAATATCATCAAATATTGCACCTTTAAATGTGAGTTTCTATTGCATTTTATTTTGTCACCATTCTCATTAAATTTAACAATCCAAATTTATTAAATATTTAATTATGACCAAAAAATGCTTAAGTTTAACAAATTCAAAGAATTAAAACTTTTTTAAAAGATATACTTAAAACTTAAAAGGACTGTTTCACTTTTTTTTCTTAATTCGATATCAATTCACGTTGGAGTCTGATTATTTTGAATTCGGGTAGATTTCACACCAACCCCAAACATGTGTGACATTTTTTTTCCAAAATTTTCACTTGCATATGTGGCAGTTTGATCTAAGTTTTTGAGTTGATTGAATGTGGGGCTATAGCACGTGGGTACGTGTCAAATTGTCATTCAATTCACTATTCACAATCAAGAAAAGCAATTCAATAACTTCCTTTTCTTTTTTTTTTGTTGCTAAATTGAGTTATTTATGATACTATATTCTACCATATGTTTTTATTTTTCATACTCAAAATGGAACAAACTTTTCTCACTTCAAAATTTTCCTTTTATGTCTCTCTTAATCAATTATATATCTTTAGAAGAGAAAAAACTCTAATTTTTTTAAAATTGAAATGTTGACTTTTATAACTTGCTATTCCGTACATTGCGATATTAGATGATTATTTATCTTGTTACATGGACAATTCTCACCTTTTAAGTTTTAGTTTTTATTTGTTTAAGGTTGAACGTTTATTTTTTATCGACTTCACGTCTTATATTACCGTAAAAAGTAACGAATTAAATTCTAATTATTGAATGTAAGGAAAAAAATATCTAGTGTTCATCTTAAATAAAATGAAGAGAAGGAAGACAAGGACTTGACAGTGGTCTTTTTGTATAGATGCTTTAATTTAATTTTTTGTTTGTAAGTGGCGACAGTAGTAAATTGACCCACGCAAAAGGAAAACGTAAAGAATGAAATTATTAATTTTATGAAAAGAGAGTTGAAAGTAATATGACTATATGGTTGATTAATGCTCCCACCGTCTATTTTACGTAACATCATTTGACTTCACATCGTGTTTAAGAAAAAAAGACTTTTAAAATTTGTGGTCTAAAATAATCTGAGTATTTGTGTGATTGAAATTCAATTAATTAAGGATAAAAAAATATATTTTAAATTTATATTATTTCTAATTATATTAAAATGATATTTTTTTTGAAACGGACTAAAAACAGATTGTTACATAAAATGATACGGAGGAAGATGTTGCTCTTTCTGGAGGGCAAAATTATTGTGTAGATACATTTGGAAATGAGAAAGCTTTATTTATTTGTTTATTGTTGACGCATTTAGTGATGAATGTAATTGGTAAATTATTATTAGGATATTCATGAGTTGATGATATATTCTAAGCATCTCATGATATTTATTAAAATTGATTGAGAATGATCGATTCCGTAAAAGATGACATCAATATTTGATAATTTACTTAAATTGCAATTTTGTGAGATTGTCAATAATCAACCGAGCACATCAAACATGTTTTCAATCCGAAAAGACGATATCTTATTACAAGATAACTAAAAAGTCATTTCAAAATAATGTATATTTCATTAATAATTTTAGAAAAAAAGGAGTGGAGAATCCTTGTGTTCATGAACATACGGTGTTGGGACAGAGAAATATTGATGAATACAATAACACGAAAAAATTACTACTCTTTCTTATCTCAATCTATACAACATATTTTTTAAGAATCTTATCTTAAAATTATCAGAAATAACTTAACTTTTAACGCATGAAATATAAATGAATTAAGTTTTGAATCATTTCTTATTCAACTCATTTTCATTTTTTTCTAATTTGATCCAATCCGTCCATTCACCACCTCTTGTATGAATGCATTGCTGATTTTTACTACTAAAGAATTCAAAACGTACAAGTGAATAAATTCTATTGTTACAAGTTATACAATTATAGCAAGTTAGTATTCTCTTCCTTCTTTTTTTCTTTTGGGACCAAGACATATAAGGACACATTGATTTTGACCAATCTCTGATTAATAAAATAGAGTACAAATTACACGTGCAAAAGGCCACTTTAGATTCCATGACCACAGCTATGTACAATGTATATGATCGTAATTTATATGACATTTTTCATTAATTTCAAACTTTATATCAAGTTTTTACGGACATATTTTATTATGATCATAAAAATGTCTAGGGCTACTAGTCACCTACTACAGGAAAATTAATCTAGATGCTTTTGGTATGCATCAAATCTTTCTCAAACATGTATTCCAGTCAAACACGATAGTATAAAGTGAAAATTGATGGAACGAACATTAAATTTGATTTACTCACCTCTAGAGCTTTAATTGAGTGTGTATGGACAAAAGAAAAAGTAATTAACTGCTTGTTTGTTAGTTGTGGCAAAACGTAATTTATAGTATACAACAATTTAAAAAGGATATATAGGGAGATTAATATACATTCAATATAAGTTTAACATGAGTGTGAATGATGTTATTTCCCTATCACAATATTTGAGTGTTAATTAATTAATGACAATAGCTTAATTATCGCAAAATAATACTATAGTATATATTTTTAGTGGCAATTAACACTCTTTTGTAAATGGCCCTAAAACCTATAACGATATTGGATTCAATGGCAAATAACTAATGTCAGTAAAGACTTTAGCAGTACTCTTTATTAATATGTATACTAGTACTTTATTAATATGTATACTTATTGCCGCTAAAAATTATTTTTGTTATAGTGTGCGATAAACTAAACACATGATCGACTTACTTTTAGTTGTGTTAATCGGTAATGCTTTCATTAATTATTATATAAGAGAATCACAGGTCTCTCTCTCTACCTTTGATATATAGAGACTGTTTCAACAATAACAACAAAACATCTAGTGTAATTTCCTCTAGAGTTTGAATAGGGTGGTATATATTATATACGATTATTTATATCTATTATGAAGATAGAAAAGAATCCATGTCCGAAACAATTAGAAGACAATGGAAATAACGAGTAATGCTAAAATTGAAGAGTAAGATAACAAATATATTAGCAGAATATAGAAGGAAGACTATGGATCCAAATATGTCTATGAACAAGTTATTTGTTTTTGAAGCATCTCTTTCTTTTATATCAAAAGCTCTCGAAAGAGATGCGAATGGAATTGTATCGCTTAGATCAGTTCCTTTTTATATGGATGAACCTACTATTTAATAAATAAAATCCTTCTAGTTCTGAAGCAAAAAATAAATAAATAATATAGTAGCTATAGAAAATAAGGGAATTAGACAATGCTCGACTACCTACTAATATTCTACCCAATATTCGTGACAGACATATCTTCGGATTTGGCTCATCTCCATTACACTTTCTCTCAATTTTCTCAAATATACATTTAGATGAATAACACTCGTCTAATATAATTTTTAAAGGTCAAGATTAAATTAATTTAACAAGCATCTTAACTAGGATTAAAATACTAAATTTGGAAACCATTTTTTAATTATAGTATGCGATATCAGAGGGTGTTTGGATTGATTTAAAAGTTGGTCAAACCTACTTTTGGTCAGTTTTTGATTTCTGAAAGTGTTTGACGATATAAAAATAACTTAAAATAAGTCAAAAAAATAACTTAAATTAAGTTAGGAATTGTTTGACAAGATTAAAAATAACTTAAAATAAGTTAAAAACCAAAAGTAGGTCTCCCCCTATTTATTTATTTTTTTGACTAAAAGTTATTTAAGTTTAACTTTTTATTTTTTATTTTAAAGCTATTTTTTTAAGCCGATCCAAACGGGCTCTCAATCTTCTCACATATTTTGATACTCATTAATTTCAATTTATAAATTTCATCAGTAAACTTTCCTACACCCCCACCCCCACCCCCTCCCTAAACCAGTATAAATAAGAAAAACGTTTTGCGATCATAAATTTTAGGAAATTGATTTTAAAATTAGTCTGAAAATTGAATTGAAGAAAACATATGAGGGAAGTAACTCTTGAAAGTGAAATAATAGTTCTAATTTTTAATTGACTTATAAAAGTAAACAAGAGTATTGAAATTATCCGCGACAGTATTTACATTCATTCTCTTCCATTTAATTTAATTTAGCTAAGATGGAGAATATATGAAAGAAAGAAAAAAAAAAAAGGAAGGAAAGTACCGTGATAGTAAATATAAATTCGATGCTATTAAATAGTTAATTTTTGTTAACATATTAACAAATTTGAATTTGTTTTATCGATGTAAAATTTACAAATTGGAATTAATGAGTATCAAAATATGTGGGGGAGATTGATATTGCATATTATAATTATAAAGTGGTTTGCAAATTTAATATTTTAATTATAGTTAGGATGCTTGTTAAATTAATCTAATCTTGACCTTTAAAAATTATATTAGACAAGTGTCACTTATCTAAATATGTACTTGAGGAAATGGAGAGGAGCCGAATCCCATATCTTCCTATCATGCATGTTCTCGATAAGTTGCATGTATATGTGCTATGTTCTGTCCGAGATCTTTGTGGTCTACCTCTATATTTTCTTATAACCACTATAGTCAACCTCTCACATCTCTTCATTAAAATATCTATGCATCTTCTCTTCACATTTCAATGTCGCCTTCCTCATATCTTGTCGACCATGGAGCTAGGCCACTCCCACCTTAACGAGAACACTAATTACTAACTGTTTTCTGAATAGGATAAAAGTTAATTAGCACTCAACATACGTTGGTGTTATATTTAACTAGTACTTGATATAATTGGGAAACCAAGAAACTAATTAAATAGACGAGATAAGATATGTTGGAGCCTAAGGCAATCTAAGTTATATTATTTGTTAAAAAATTAGATGGAATGGCTGGCAAGTATATTTTTTAATTAGACAAGCGTGAAGGTTTTTTGCCATAACCTTAGTTTGATAATTAATTTTAGGCCAAACACATATACAACCCCTTTAATTTATCCATATTTTTCATTTTGACACTTTATCATAGCCTTGTTCCATTTTAACCCTTAAATTCCATTTTTTATGTAACATTTTAACACGAAATACTATTTTAATGATTTCTTTATTTTTATATATATTCTTCAATTGCAACTTCTTATTTTAAATCGACATGTGTCAATTAATTTAGTTAAAAAATTAAAAATTAACAAAAAATAATTCTTTTTAAAAAATAATAATTTCTTTTACGAGTGTTAGGTATTTTTGTGTGAAAAATAACCGACGAAATTGTGTTGGTTTTCTTTCTTAAAAATCACCGACAACCTAACAAAGTCAGTCGAGTTTTAACATTTTTTGGTAGTGTTATTAGCAATGAACAAAAGTCTTTTTTTACTCGTATTAAAGATGGGTTTTTGTTATTCGTATTGATTTATATTAAAAATTAAAAGTGAGTATTTCCGTAAAATTTGGATAGCCTAGATGATAAGAAAAAATAAATAAGTAGTGTTATTTAATTTAATTGAATGTTTAAGAAAGAAAATCAAAGGAATTTCGTCAATTTATTTTCATGTAAAAATACAAAGAAATCTCAAAAAATAATATTATTGTTTGAAACTTTTTATGTTCATTCGCGAATGTTTAATTTTCTTACGAAAATTAACAGGCACACGTTTATTTTTTTAAAATAAGAATTGGCAATTGAAGAACATAAATAAAAATAAAAATAAAAAATTAGTATTAGTGTTTAAACGGTACAAAAAAATGGAGTTTAAGGATTAAAATAGAATAAGGCTAAGTTGGAGTGCCAAAATGGAAAATGAGGGAAAGTTTGAGGGATTGTGTATGTGTTTGGCATTAATTTTAATGGTAGAAATGGAAATATGAAGTCCAATAAGAAAGACAAAAAATATATAGTAGCTAGCCAGGACATTTTGGTGTCATTTCACTTGGGAACAAACGCACATGCATCCTCCAATAATTCTTATCCTTTTTTCGCACACAAGTCCAACCATACCGTGTAGAATATAATTTGTAGCTACCAAAAATATATCCATCATTAACAAATATTTTCAATAATATTACAACTTATTATCTCCCCTCTTTCTTTATACTTTTTTCATTCTTAAACCATCAACAAAAGAACCATATATATATATGCCTCTATTTGTAATATTTTACTTAGTAACTTTCTCTATAAATTATTAGTGTTTGGCTCAAATTAAGAATATGGGTGCTTAAGCAATAGTTATAATCAATTCAACTTATTCTTTATCATTTGAATTATTCTAATATAATACTAATATTATTCTAATTCTGAGCTTGACTCTTACCTTCAGAATTTGTCTCTCCCGGACATAAATATACATATTAATAAAGAGTAATAAAATATTTGCTAGTATTAATTAGTTAATTGTCGTTGGAGGCAATGTTGCTATAAGCTTTAGGACATTTACAAAGAGTGTTAATTGCCTCTAAAAAAACATACTCAGCAGTCAGCGGCAATTAAACTATTGTCGTTAAAGATCATTTTTGGTGTTAGCGAAAAACGTCTTCCCATTCGAAAGAAGATAAAAAGGGAAAGCAAAAGGCAGTAACTGCTTGCCCAAATTTGTTCTTGTAGGATCAATTCGGAGAAGAAAGATATTGTAGGGGTAGATTTGAAAAGAAATTAGAGTATTATAGTGCGTAGATGATTAAACTGAGCTTCAATATATTGTAAACACTAATCATGGAATATTGGAATTAATTCTAACATTTAAGGTAACTAAATATTTCTCTTTTCTATTTACAATTGGAAACAAAATCGTAAACAGCCCTTTTCGAGCTTGAAGGTTTATATAACTTGAATTTCTCTTCTCATCTCTCCTAAACTCGGGATTTAATTTCGAATCGATGCAACTCTTTGTCATTCTTCTAATAGACCTTGCAATGTTTTCTTGTTATCTGTTATATTTTCTTCAATGTGTCCTTCTTTGTACTTGGATTTGCTGTACTTGAGCCAAGAATCTTTCGGAAACATCCTCTCTATCTTCTCGAGAGTAGTGGTAAGTTTTGCATACCTTCTACCCTCCCCAGACCCAACGTTGTTGTTGTTGGAACTCTTTGTCATTCTTGGATTGAATTGGACTCCGGCCTTGGCCCTTTTGCTAGATTTTTCATCATTGTGGCTCAATTATTTCTATTTGGGATTATCAATCATGCCAACAAAGAAGCATGACTACACATCTTCTCATTATGTAAAGCCTCCCTCTTTGCTCCTTAAGAAACTTTCCAAGTCTTCTACTTGACATTTTCTTCTTTGAGCTCTCATCATGACTTGCACCACCAACATTGTTCATCTTCATTTCTATTGCCAATTTAATTCTTTGAAATCAAGGTATAGTGTGTTGTGTGAGACTGAGCAAAGTAGTAGTAGAATTAATGAAGTTGGATTTGAAGTGGGAAAAGGAGAAGGTATTTTCTTATATAGAGGATGAGTAATGTGTGTGGTCCAAATTAAAGCATGCAATATTTAACAAAAAGAAAGGACATTACCAAGAAACAGGGTCCCCC
>NW_006238985.1:2150791-2155941 GCF_000226075.1 Solanum tuberosum | reverse complement strand
CCCCAATACACTTGGAATCTAACCTCTGCCCATCTCTAGTCTCTACCTTCTCAATCACATGCCACGTCACTCTCTTTTTAAAGATATTTTGTCAAATGAGGTTTTGAAAAGATAATTCAAAAAAAGAATGATTATTCTAGCTTTATAATGTCTAAAAATATCGTACCAATCCAATGTGGGATTCCATCCCATTCCTCAACAATTTTTTCTTCATGGAAATTAATCCTACATAATTTTTCTTCAAAATAATTTCAAAAACCTCTATAGAAGTTTTGCTTTTATGATTTTCATTTGTGCTCTCTTCATCAACATTATATTTTGTGGGCATCATCCACCGGGATAAGTGATGACTTAGTCGGCCATGTAAGCAAATAGGCTTGCAATATAGTTATATATTACTATTATTTAATAATTACTGCAATTTAATTTCTTTAAATATTTAGTAGGATATTTCCTTGAAGTTTCAATTTGTTTTGCTCGTTTTAAATGCACATTAATTAGAATTATTAGATAGAATCTTAGGCTTAAATTCATAAAATTCCATAAACATTAACCTGTCAATTTCCCTTCTATTGTGGCTTTATTTTCCACTCCATCAATTATAATTAGTTAGCTAACAATATGTCACGAGTCAAAAAGATTTTAGATTAGCTGTACTATATGATCAATCATTAATTAAGAATCCAATATTAAGATAAACTGAGATTACGAGACAAACAGTAGACAGGATAGTCCCTAAATTACTATTAAATTCAACAAAGTTTAACTTAATTTAACAACATGTTTAGCGAGAACACGACAATCGTTTTACGTACCTTATAATATTTTCTGTCTATCGCGCACGCTTCCCAATAACTTTTCCTCGACAGCCACCATTTCCAAATTCGATTTTTACATTATCAGTATATATAATTAACCTAACGTTTGAGTGAGTGGGTGGGTGGGTAAGTGGTTAGAGGGGTCCTTGGTGTGGTCAATTTGATAGTAATAATTTAAGTACGAAGCATAACACATTGACATAAGATGGCTGAAGAAAAAGAACCTAGAGAAAGAGGAGACAATGAAGATTAAATAACACTCATATGTTTGATGATTTTCAAGGTGTTTACATATATAATATTATAGAAAAAGACATAGTTGTACTGTACAAATGAGGACATGTTGGCACGTGATGTTCTCGTGACAGATATGGTGCCCATCTTCTATTATTCAGACATATTTGTTTCTTATATTATGTCCCATGAAACTTCCTCCTTGGTCCTAATTATAATGTGTGAAGTTACATATCTTCCTAGGAGTAATAATCAAAATGGGATTATGAAGCAACAACAAACAAATCTTTGTATTAATTGTTATTAATCACAGACAGCTTGGAAATGTACAATCCAGTGAATTAGAGTATGATTACTTATAATGGTGCTATTAGGACTTGTAGTTACACTATCCAAGTTCACTTAATCATATAACTATGAGTATCAATTTGGGATTTGCTATGTCTCCAATCAAATCAAACATCATTAACCAGGAGTGAGGATCAAGTTTAAGGTAGAAATAAGAAGAATAATAAAATGCAAACGCGTGACACAATAATTTAAAGTGTGAACTTTTAGTTAGAGGAGTACACTCGTAAATAGTGGCGAATACAAGATTTTTACTATAGGGTTCGGAAAAAAAAATACAGTGTTTAAGAAGGGACTCAGAACCTCAATAAATTTTGAACACCTGAACAACTAGGTCAATCTCTACTGTTGTGTTTAGGAAATTCCAATTCTATATATATGCATAAAAGAATTACCTTTTATATAGTGTAATTTTTTGTTGAGAGGGTTCGATTAAACAACTTCGGCCACCTCAAGATCTACCCATATCAATAAGGGTGCCCCAATTGGTAACATGTGGTATCCATAAGGGAGGTCAGAGATTGATTTCCTCAATAAATACATTTTCAGTCGAGCTCGTTGCACAGAGTTTGCCTAAAGTGATTTTACATGTGCAATTTGTAATGTGTTACTTATTACTCCGTCCTAGTTTATGTGGCACATTAGGATTTTCATTAAGAGTGTCAACCACATTTTTCTTTGGCTGAAATTTCTTTACCAGTCTTTAAATATTTTAAGTTGTTAATTATTGTAATTTATATTACTTTTTACATAGTTATCAAATATATAAATATTATTTCAACAAAAATCTAAAGAGTAAAGACTATATGAAATCACCACCAAAATTTAAAAACTTAGAATATCAAAATTCTAACCATGCTATACATAAATTGAAACAGAGAAAATATCATGTGGTCTACCTTATGCACAGTAACAAAGAGTTTCCTAAAATTAGGGTTCTAAGTTGGCTCACTTAACCAATGGACTATTAAGCACTAGTTATCAAGTACTCGTAATTTCATTTTATAATATATGTATTTATTCTCCTTGAAATTAACATAATACTGAAATTGAGCTTCTGAAGAAAAAATTGGGTCTTCGTCTCAATTAAATTATTTGTTATATTTTAAGTGGTCCATAAACATTCACGGCTAGTTTGTATTTTATATTTTTAAGGACCAACAGTAACTAGCTGCCAAGGCAAATTTGGGTAGAATTCTGACAATAATTGGCGGCCTTTGACTACAAAATGTACACAAAAATAACACGTATGTAAAAATAAATAACAAAACAGATTTATATATAAGAAAAATAGTGTTCCAACAAAGTTTCCTATATATTTACTCGAAAAATAACAATACATTAATTTGAAACAAGTATATCATGTATATATATATATATATATATAACTATATGATAATTAACAATTGAAAAATATACACAAGGCGATTTTTCCCCATGCTATTGTTTATGGGGTCGACATTATCAAATAACCAAGTTCGAAGATAAAAGTTTATGTGTGCATTGAATAAGCCGTTGTTTTTGTAGTACATTTGGACCGGGCTAGTGAAAGTGGGCTTGTGAAGAAAAGTTGGGGGCTTCACTGTAGGTAGGTGGTCCTTAAAAATTCAGGGCTATGTTGATTTATTTGTATTTTAAGCAGAGAACAGAAAGTAAATGCCAATTGCCAAAGGTAAATTTAGGTTAGATTTCTGACAATTGGATGGCTTTGACTAAAAAAAAAGGTAGTAATAGACAAGAAACACACGTATATATGGAAAAAATAGAAGAACAAAAACATAAGATAAGAAATCCTAGTGGAGGTCCCTGACAAGAGAGAGGACTCCCATGATTCGTCATTGTTAATGTCAGATATTGGAGATGATAGCACGTTTTTGCATTCAAATGGGGTCGGAAAGTATATAGTGTATGCAGATTATATTCTTATTTCAGAGAGATAGAGAGTTGTTTTCGATAGACGTTAATAAAAAAAGTAAAACTATACTGAATAGTAAGTAATGTTAACAAAACAAAATGATAATTAAACTATAAGAAACAATAGAAAGCCATAGAATTAAAGTACAAGAGCAATATTCCAATTACGACTATGGTCGGATAGCGAGACAATGCACGGTGCAAGTAGCACATTCAAAAGAAAAGGCAAGAGAAGGTTTCTTAATACGTATAATATATGTAAATTTAATACTACATACATATTTTGTAAACTAGATAAAAAAATATAGACGCCGCTGCCGGGGATCGAACCCGGGTCACCCGCGTGACAGGCGGGAATACTTACCACTATACTACAACGACTTCTTGTTGCAATATTTTCAATAACAAAGTTATATATTGTAAAGTCAATGTACAAAATGGTTTGGGCCTGCTGTAAAATGCTAAAGAGCAGCAAAATCTAATTCTTGAAGTTGGATTGAAGAGGGCTAGTGCTTTACCAGAAGGATGCATTTAAAAAAGAGCAACTTTCACATATAGCAAACAAAAAAAATCATATTTGCATGCTATAGCAAAATTTGCATAATTGCACTCCATAGCAAACATATATATGTATAGTTCGCTATACATATACAATTGAAAGCTGTCTATTTCGCTATACATATATACAAAAAGAAGCAATTGTATAATTCGTTGGCTCCTCTTCAGATTTGTATAATTTCGCTGGCAGGCCATTTGTATAAATTGTTGTTAGCCTCTCGTTTGTATAAATCGTTGACAAAAATATTTGTATATCAAAAATCGCTCTCTCGTTCGCTTTATACAAACATAAATTATACATTATATTATACAAACAGAAACGCAATTTATACAATTTTGTTGTATAAAACGAGAAAGAGAGAAAGACAAAAGAGAACTGGGCAGGGGAATATTTTTATTGTATAATTATAAGTGTATAGGACGAATATGTATGTATTTGCATGTGTATATACAATTTTCTCTTGCTTTATACAAACAGAAACGCAATTTATACAATTTTGTTGTATAAAACGAGAAAGAGAGAAAGACAAAAGAGAACTGGGCAGGGGAATATTTTTATTGTATAATTATAAGTGTATAGGACGAATATGTATGTATTTGCATGTGTATATACAATTTTCTCTTGCTTTATACAAACAGAAACGCAATTTATACAATTATGTTGTATAAAGCGAGAAAGGCGAGCACAGAGGGAGTGAGCGAGAGAGGAGAGTGGCGAGCGAGAGTTTGAGGGAGAGAGGCGCTGGCAAACAGTTTGCTACAAGATACAATTAAATCAAAGTGTGGTTATACCATTTAATTTGAATTAATAGTTTGCTATTATGTACAATTTTCCCTTTAAAAAAAGGAAAATTGTATGAACTAGCAAACTATTAATTCAAATTAAATGTTATAGCTATAGTTTATTTTAATTGTAATTCACAGCCAATATCCATTTTTTGCCATCTGATTCGGTATACAATTAGCTATTTTATACATTTCGGTATAAAATGTGTTTGTGTTTGTATAAAGCGAGAGAAAAGTGTATATACAAATATAAATACATATATTTTCATACGATACACTTATAATTATACAAATACAGATCTTATTATACAAATTACAATGTATAAATGAATTTATACAAAACTGAACAATTTGTATAAAATTGGATGTTTGCAGCGAATTATACAAATCAAAAACTCCATAGCAAACATAAAATTTGCTATAAAGCGCAATTATGCAAACTATAGTTATAACATACAAATATGATTTTTATGTTTGCTATATGTGAAAGTT